>NC_045434.1:122360853-122556760 GCF_002776525.5 Piliocolobus tephrosceles | reverse complement strand
GGAAGGAAGGAAGGAAGGAAGGAAGGAAGGAAGGAAGGAAGGAAGGAGAGAGAGAAGAGGAGAGGAGAGGAGAGGAGAAGGGAAAAGAGAAGAAAAGAAGAGAAAAGGAAAAGTTAAAAGAAAAGAAATAAATCAGAAAGGTAAGCAAGAGCAAAATAATGGAGTCTTATAAACCATAGTAAAGATTCTAGATTTATTTTTTTCTAAGTTAGTACTATTAAAGTTTATTATTTGCCAGACAAACTATACATGTGGGATAGGCAAGAGAGGAACTGATATGGTGTGACTGTGTCCCCACCCAGATCTCATCTTGAATTCTCATGTGTTGTGAGAGGGACCTGGTGGGAGGTAACTGAATCATGGGAGTAGGTCTTTTCCATGTTGTTCTCGTGATAGTGAATAAGTCTCATGAGATTTGACGGTTTTACAAAAGGGTGCTTCCCTGCACAAGCTCCCTTCTCTTATCTGCCACCATGTAAGACATGCCTTTCACCTTCTGCTATGATTGTGAGTCCTCCCCAGTCATGTGGAACTGTAAATCCATTAAGCCTCTTTCTTTTGTAAATTGCCCAGTCTTGGATATGTCTTTATCAGCAGCATGAAAATAGGCTAATAAATTGGTACCAGCATTGTTGAAAAGATACCAGAAAATGTGGAAGTGACTTTGGAACTGGGTAATATGCAGAGAGGTTGTAACAGTTTGGAGGGCTTAGAAGAACACAGGAAAATGTGGGAAAGTCTGGAACTTCCTAGAGACTTGTTGAATGGCTTTGACAAAAATGATGATAGTGATATGAACAATAAGGTCCAGGCTGAGGTGGTCTCAAATGGAGATGAGGAACTTGTTGGGAACTGGAGAAAAGGTGGATCTAGTTATGTTTTAGCAAAAATACTGTCAGCATTTTGTCCCTGCCCAAGAGATTTATGAAATCTTGAACTTGAGAGAGATGATTTAGGGTATCTGGTGGAAGAAATTGCTATGCAGCAAAGCATTCAAGAGGTAACTTGGGTGTTGTTGATGGCATTCAGTTTTATAAGGGAAGCAGAGCATAAAAGTTCAGAAAATTTGTAGCCTGACAATGTGATATAAAAGAAAATCCCATTTTCTGAGAAGAAATTCAAGCCAGCTTCAGAAATTTGCATAAGTAAACAGGAGCCAGATGTTAAACCCCAAGACAATGGGGAAAATGTCTCCAGGTCATGCCAGAGGTCTTCACCGCAGACCCTCCCATCATAGGCCTGGAAGCCTAGGAGGGAAAAGTGGTTTGGTGGACCAGGCCCAGGGTCCCTGTGCTGTGTGTAGTCTAGGGACTTGGTGTTCTGCATCCCAGCTACTCCAATTGTAACTAAAAGGGACCAAAGTACAGCTCACATCATGGATTCAAGGGGTGCAAACACCAACCCTTGGCAGCTTCCATGTGGTGTTGAGCCTATAAGAACACAGAAGTCAAGAATTGGGGTTTGGGAACCTCCGCTTACACTTCAGAGGATATATGGAAATGCCTGGATGTCCAGGAAGGAGTTTGCTTCTGGGGCAGGCTGTCATGGAGAACCTCTGCTAGGGCAGTGTGAAAGGAATATGTGGGATTGGAGCTCACACACAGAGTCTCTACTGGGGAACAACCTAGTGAAGCTGTGAGAAGAGAGCCATCATCCTCCAGACCCCAGAATAGTAGATCCATCAACAGCTTGCCTTGTGTACCTGCAAAGCTGCAGACACTCAACACCAGCCCATGAAAGCAGATGGGAGGGAGGCTGTACCCCGCAAAGTCACAGAGGTGGAACTGCCCAAGACCATGGGAACCCACCTTTTGTATCAGTGTGACCCGGACGTGAGACATGGAGTCAAAGGAGATAATTTTAGAGCTTTAAGATTTGACTGCCCCATTGAATTTGAAACTTGCATGGGACCTGTAGCCCCTTCATTTTAGCCAATTTCTCCCATTTGGAATGGCTGTATTTAGCCAATGCCTGTACCCCATTGTATCTAGGAAGTAAATAATTTGCTTTTGATTTTACAGGCTCATAGGTGGAAGGGACTTGCCTTGTCTCAGATGAGACTTCGGACTGTGGATGTTTGAATTAATGCTGAAATGAGTTAAGACTTTGGGGGAATGTTGGGAAAGCATGGTAGGTCTTAAAATGTGAGGACATGATATTTGGGAGGGACCAGGGGCAGAATGATATGGTTTGGCTGTGTCCCCACCCAAATCTAATCTTGAATTCCCATGTGTTGTGAGAGGGACCTGGTGGGAGGTAATTGAATCATGGGGGCAGGTCTTTCCCATGCTCTTCTCATGAGAGTGAATAAGCCTCATGAGATCTGATTAAACCATCAGATTTAATGGGAGTATCCCTGAACAAGCTTGCTCTTTGCCTATCGCCATCCATAAAACATAACTTGCTTCTCCTTGCCTTCCACCATAATTTTGAGGCCTCCCCAGCCATGTAGAACTGTAAGTAAGTTCATTACATTTTATTTTATAAATTGCCCAGTCTTGGGTATGTCTTTATCAGCAGCATGAAAATGGACTAGTATAGGAACCAGAAAATTATTTGGCTATTCTGTGATCTTTGGGGAAATGATGGAGATGATGTTGGAATGGCGATGTAATAAGTGGTTGGATTTGGAATATATTCGTCATCATTAGAAGCAGTAACAAGAAAGGTTTATGATATCTGTGTTTCTCAAGATGAATTTTCTATTATTAGCTCAGACTTTTAGAGTCAAAAGGCACAAAATTGGTCAGTCCCATTGCTGTACTGTAGCAGAAACTATGGTGTATAATATATAGAGAATTTATATAGAGGAGCAAATCTTAACAAGGAGATAGAAAATCCTTTCTAGTTTACCAAGTAATAAAGCTAACTCCCATCTGCAGAGCAAAGTAGAGGGAAGCAAAACTTACCTAGTTTCTGTTTTTTCTAAAGCTTTTATTTTAGGTTTGGGGTACATGCGCAGGTTTGTTATAGAGGGAAACTCCTGTCACAGGGGCTTGTTGTACATCTGTTGTACAGATGAAAGATGACACTTTCATCACTCAGGCACTAAGCCTAGGATCCAATAGTTATTTTTCCTAATCCTCTCCCTCCTCCCATCCTCTACCATCCAGTAGAGCACAGTGTGTGTTGTTCTCTTTCTGTCCATGTGTTCTCATCATTTAGCTTCCATTTGTGAGAACATGCTGTATTTGGTTTTCTATTTCTGTGTTAGTTTGCTAAGAATCATGGCCTCCAGTTCTATCCATATTCCTGTAAAGAACATGATTTCATTCTTTTTTTAATGGCTGTATTGCATTCCAGGGTGTATATGTGCCACATTTTTTATACAGTCTACCATTGATGGTCATTTAGGTTGATTCCATGTCTTTCTACTGTGAATAGTGGTGCAGTGAACATACACATACATGTGTCTTTATGACAGAACAATTTATATACCTTTGAGTATACATCCAGTAATGGGATTGCTGGATCGAATAGTAGTTTTCTTTTTAGCTCTTTGAGGAATCGTCACACTGTTTTCCACAATGATTTAACTAATTTATACTCCCACCAACTGTGTGTAAGTGTTTCCTGTTGTCCACAACGTTGCCAGCATCTGTAATTTTTGACTTTTTAATTACAGCTATACTGACTGGTGTGAGATGGTATCTCATTGTGGTTTTGATTTGCATTTCTCTAATGATCAGTGATATTGAACATTTTTTTCATATGCTCGTTGGCTGCATATACATCTTCTTTTGCAAAGTGTCTGTTCATGTTCTTTGCTCACTTTTTAAGGGAGTTGTTTGGTTTTTCTCTTGTACATTTGTTTAAGTTCCTTATAGGTACTGGATATTAGACCTTTAGACCATTATTAGACCATTAGACTTTGTCAGATGCATAGTTTGCAAATATTTTTCCAATTCTATAAATTATCTATTTACATTATTGATCATTTATTTTGCTGTGCAGAAGCTCTTTAGTTAGATCAACTAATCAACTGATTAAATTGTCAATTTTTGCTTTTGTTGTGATTGCTTTTGTCATCTTCATTATGAAATCTTCACCAGTTTCAATGTCGAGAAAGGTATTGCCTAGGTTGTCTTCCAAAGTTTTTAATAGTTTTGGGTTTTACAGTTAAGTCTTTAATCCATCTTAAATTTATTTTTGTATAAAGCATAAGGAAGGGGTCCAGTTTCAATTTTCTGCATATGACTAGTCAATTCTCCCAGCACCATATATTGTATAGGAAGTCCTTTCCCCATTGCTTGTCTTTTCAGCTTTGTTGAAGATCACATGGTCATAGGTGTGTGGCCTTATTTCTGAGCTCTTTATTCTGTTTCATTGGTCTATGTGTCTGTTTTTGTACCAGCACCATGCTGTTTTGGTTACTATGGCCCTGTAGTATAATTTAAAGCTGGGTAACATAATGTCTCCAGTTTTGTTCTTTTTGCTTAGGATTACCTTGGCTATTTGGGCTCTTTCTTTATTCCATATGAGTTTTAAAATAGTTTTTTCTAGTTCTAGGAAGAGTATTATTGATAGTTTGATATGAATAGCATTGAATCTATCAGTTGCTTTGGACAGTATGGCCATTTTGCTGATATTGATTCTTCCTATCCATGAACAGGAAATGTTTTTCCATTTGTTTTTCACCTCTCTAATTTCTTTGAGCAGTGTTTTGTAATTCTTATTGTAGACATCTTTCACCTCCCTGGTTATCTGTATTCCTGGTATTTTAGTCCTTTTGTGGCAATTGTGAATGAAATTGTGCTCCTGATTTGGCTCTCGGCTTGGCTGAGTTTGGTGCAGAGGAATGCTCATGAGTTTTGTACATTGATTTTGTATCCTGAAACTTTACTGAAGTTGTTTATCATCTGAAGGAGCTTTGGGGCTGAGACTATGGGGTTTTCTAGAATCATATCATCTGCAAACAGGGATAACCTGAATTCCTTTCTTATTTGGATGCCCTTTATTTCTTTGTCTTGCCTGATTGCCTTAGTCAAAAACTTACCTAGTTTCATTAATAATGAAGGCTTTTCATAAATTTGTTAGTCAATGATCTTGACTACAAAGAAAAGGAAATGATTCTGACTTATTTCAGCAGAAAAAGCATTTATTTAAAATGTATTAGATTTTTCACAGTATTTCTGACAAAGCTGGAAAAATAGGCTTTTAATATTGTGCAGAAGCAAAGGAAGATAGCAGCAATAAGAACCTCACCCAGAATCACAGCAACGACAAGTCTGGTAGAGATATTGCTGCTATTGCTGCCTTTGGCCACTGGGAGCCACAGTATGTATTATAACTGCCACTTTCACAAAGGCCAATGCTGGATACTGGACATTTCCACTGGAGCCACGGTAATAACTGCTTTTGAAAGGATACTGCTACGTCTACTGCAACCACCATCACAATGTCCATATCTGCTTCTATCTGTCACTGGCTTCTGTCTGAATACCTATAGCATTTGGTTGGTTTAACCTAGATCAATTGCATGTTCCTGTGCTATAAGAGAGTTTGGAATGAAGATTATGTAACTATTTAGGCAATTAAAATGGCTCACCTCTCACCAAGACCAAGACTTATACAGTGGTGAATTCACACAGCACAGGAGGAGAGATCAAATGCCAGGAAGACAAAAATATAGAAAAAAAATGTATTGTAGAAAATGGCAAATATATAAGCTAAGATTAATAATTTTCTTCAAGAACTAGCAAGGTATCTTAAGAAAGAACATTTTGTTCTAGTACAAACCTCGACAGGAAAATGGTGACAGTCATTACATTAAAAAAATGATAAAGAGAACCTGGAAGAAAAGCAATTCAGACTGAAGATAATTCTCTGAATCGAGAATTTCTATCAGTTTGTTAAGGAGGAATCAAAAATTTGTATCTGAATCTCTGGTAAGAACTGAATTATAGATCATCAAATTTTATATGTTGAAGTCCAAACTTCCAGAAGCTCAGAATGTGACTGTATTTGGAGGCACGGTCTTTAAAGCGGTAATTAAGGTAAAATGAGGACATATAGGTGGTCCCTAATTCAATACGATGGGTACCCTTATAAAAAAAGAGGACTAATGCAGGCAGTACAGACACAGACACAGGAAGAAGATGAACACCTGCAAACCAGGGAAAGTGCTCTCAGGACAAACCAAATCTGCTGACATCTTGATCTTGGACTTCTAGCCTCCAGAACTGGGAAGAAACAAATTTCTGTTGTTTAAGTCCCCCAGTCTGTGGTGTTTTGTTATGGCAGCCATAACAAACTACTAAAATAATGAATCAGTAATTCTTATCCAAATCCCTTCATCTTTTACAATCTAGTCCAAAAATGGCAAATGTACACCATATGAACCTTCACTCCATGTGCTGAGCTAGTTTAGATATTGATAATAAAGAATCATATTCTTTCATATTGAACCCAATCTTAATTTCAGATTTCTTCTCCATACAATGTTCAGGCAGCCACTGCTAATAGGCTAGTGTTGGTGAGTCGGTGGAAATCCATTTTCCTCTCTGTTAGTGAACCTGTTTGGTAAAATGCCTACTTCCCCCACAAAAAGTAGGCTCAATAATTTCTAAGTAATCTCTATTAGATTCATGAAATCTTGAGTTAAGTAACTTCTTGATGTCATAGATATACACCAGAGTGTTATCTATGTTGTTGTATATATCAATAGTTTTGATTGCTGAGCAGTATTCCATTGTATGGATACACAAATTTCTCAATCAAGGATCTGAAATAAGGCTGGGTGCAGTGGCCTTACAAATCCCAGAACTTTGGGAGGCCAAAGTGGGCAGATCTCTTGAGGACAGGAGTTCAAGACCAACCTGGCCAACATGGTGAAACCCTGTCTCTACTGAAAATACAAAAATTAGCTGGGTGTGGTGGCACACGCCTGTAATCCCTGCTAATTGGGGGGCTGAGTATAAGAATTACTTGAACCCTGGAGGCAGAGGTTTCAGTGAGTCGAGATCCCACCACTACACTCCAGCCTGGGCAACCGCGTAAGACTCTGACATTTTTTAATGGTCAGTTGTAGATGTATGTATTTGTTTCTGTACTCTCCATTCTATTTGATTGGTTTATTTTTCTAGTAAAAATACCATACTATCTTGCCCTCATTTCACCCTCATTCTTGAAATATATTTTTATGGATGTGGAATTCTAGGTTGGCAATTTGTTTTTCAGTTCTTTGAAGATGTTACTCCATGGTAGCCTCCTTGCATGACTTTCCACCAAAACACTGTTGTCATTTTTTTCTTCCTTGGGCAAAAAAAATTTCCTTTTATGTCCCCTTTTCAGAAATGTGATTACAATATGTCTGGATGAATTTTTCTTCATGTTTTGCTCTTATTAAACTTCTTGGATGTGCAGACTTCTAGTTTACGTGAAAATTGGAATTATTTTACCCAGTCTTTTATTTATATATTTTTCTGACTTCCCCCCTCCACCTTTGGGCACTCCATCTGCAGGTGTATCATGTTACTTGTGTATTATTATGTTGCTCTGTACTTTCCTGTTTATAGTATCTATTGCTATGTTTTCAAGTTCACTAATTTTTCTTCTTCAGGTTCTAATCTGCTATTAATCCCATTCAGTATACACATACTTTTCAGCAATATAGAAACATAGTTTCTATATCTAGGTTTTTATTTGGGTATTTTAAAATATATTATTCCGACTTAATATGTTTAATCTTTTGTTTATCTTTTTGAACCTATGAAACATAGCTAAATGATTGTATTATTGTCTTTGTCCACTAATTCAGTCATCTTTGTAATTTCTATTGTTAGTTTTGATTAATTTTTATTTTCATTATAAGTCATATTTTCTGCTTTCTTGAATGCCTTGTAGTTTTTGACTGTGTGCTAGACATTGTAAATATTTCTCTTTTGGGTGCTGGGTATCTTTGGATTTCATGTATAGAAATACATGAGTGAACGAATGTGATGTGATGTGATGTGATGTGATGTGATGTGATGTGATGTGATGTGATGTTAAGAATCTGTTAATTGGTAACTGCTTGATATTTTTGAGGATTGCTTTAAGCTTGTTTTTCTAGATCAAAGCAGCATTCAATTGATGGCTTTTTTTTCCAGCTACTGAGACAATACACTTCTGAATACTTTGAACAAAATCTCTTGAAATGTGAGTCTTTTTTTGTTTTTTTGTTTTTGCAAATTCTGACTGGTGGAAATGCAAACTACTTTCCGATGTGGGCATTTAGTGCTATAAACTTCCCTCTCAACACTGCTTTAGATGTATCCCAGAGATTCTGGTACATTGTCTCTTTGTTCCCATTGGTTTCAAAGAACTTCACTATTTCTCCCTTAATTTCGCTATTTACCTAATGGACATTCAGGAGCAGGTTGTTCAATTTCCATGTAGTTGTGTGGTTTTGAGTGAATTTCTTAATCCTGAGTTCTAATTTGATTGCACTGTGGTCTGAGAGGCTGTTTGTTGTGATTTTAGTTGTTTTGCATTTGCTGAGGAGTGTTTTATTTCCAATTATGTGGTTGATTTTAGACTAAGTACTATGTGGTACTGAGAAGAATGTGTATTCTATTGATTTGGGATAGAGAGTCCTGTAGATGTCTATTAGGTCAGTTTTGTCCAGAACTGAGGTCAAGTCCTGAATATCCTTGTTAATTTTCTATCTCATTGATCTCTTTGTAGGTCTCTAAGAACTTGCTTTATGAATCTGGGTGATCCTGTATTTGGTGCATATATATTTAGGATAGTTAGCTCTTCTTGTTGCATTGCTCCCTTTACTATTATGAAATGCCCTCTTTGGTTTTGTTCTGTTTTGTTTTTCATTTTGCTTTGTTTTGTTTTAACTTTGTTGGTTTAAAGCCTGTCCTATCAGAGACTAGGATTACAACCCCCTGCTTTTTTTTTCCATTTGCTTGGTAAATAGTCCTCCATCCCTTTATTATGAGCCTATGTGTGTCTTTGCACATGAGATGTGTCTCTTGAATACATCAAGACACCAATGGGTCTTGACTCTTTATCCAATATGGCAGTCTGTGTCTTTTAATTGGGGCATTTAGCCCATTTACATTTAAAGTTAATGCTGTTATGTGTGAAATTGATCCTGTCATCATGATGCTAGCTGGTTATTTTGCACATTAATTGATATAGTTTCTTCATAGTGATGTTGGTCTTTATATTTTGGTGTGTTTTTGCAGCAGCTGGTACTGGTTTTTCCTTTCCATATTTAGTGATTCCTTTAGGAGCTCTTGTAAGGCAGGCCTGGTGGTGACAAATCCCTCAGCATTTGCTTGTCTACAAAGAATTTTATTTCTCCTTCACTTATGAAACTTAGTTTGGCTGGATATGAAACTCTGGGTTGAAAATTATTTTCTTTAAGAATGTTGAATATTGGCCCCCACTCTCTTCTGGCTTGTAGGGTTTCTGAAGAGAGGTCTGCTGTTAGTCTAATGAGCTTCACTTTGCAGGTAACCTGACCTTTCTCTCCAGCTGTCCTTAACGTTTTTTCCTTCATTTCAACCTTGGAGAATTTGGTGATAATGTGTCTTGGAGTTGCTCTTCTCAAGGAGTATCTTAGTGATGTTCTCTGTATTTCCCGAATTTGAATGTTGGCCCATCTTGCTAGGTTGGGGAAGTTCTCCTCGGTAATATCCTGAAGTGTGTTTTCCAATTTGGTTCCATTCTCCCTGTCACTTTCAGGGACCCCAAACAATGGTAGGTTTGGTCTTTTCACACAGTCCCATATTTCATGGAGGGTTTGTTCATTCCTTTTTATACTGTTTTCTCTAATCTTACCTTCATGCCTTATTTTAGTAAGATGATCTTCAATATCTGCTGTCCTTCAGTAGAAGGAGTATATATCATTCTACTGTAAAGACACATGCACTTGTATGTGTATTACAGCACTACTTACAATAGCAAAGACTTGGAACCAACCCAAATACCCATCAATGATAGACTGCATAAAGAAAATGTGGCACATATACACCATGGAATACTATGCAGCCATTAAAAAAATCAGTTCATGTCCTTTGCAGGGACATGGATGAAGCTGGAAACCATCATCCTCAGCAAACTAACACAGGAACAGAAAACCAAACACTTCATGTTCTCACTCACAAGTGAGAATTGAACAATGAGAACACATGGACACAGGGAGGGGAACACCACACACTGGGTCCTGCCTGGGGATTGGGGAAAGGTGGAAGGAGAGCATTAGAACAAATACCTAATGCATGTGGGGCTTAAAACTTAGATGATGGGTTGATAGGTACAGCAAATCACCATGGCACATGTATACCTATGTATTAAACCTGCATGTTCTGCACATGTATCCCAGAACTTAAATTATATATATATGAAATATATTATAATATATTTGCTTACAAATATACCACATTTTATTTAAAGTCCTTACATGGAATTTTGCATCAGACCAAATGGAGAAACAAAAATTGTATTTGCAGTCCCGTATGAAGCAACTTAAGAAGCAGACGTAATATGTAAAACAACAGTTTTCAGATGTTAGAAATCAGACAATGCCAGAAAATTATACATGAGAGAGATGAAATCATAAGGTAAGTCAAATGACTGTCTCAGCAGTTCCACAGGGGCCACAGAACAGAGGGGGAACCTAAGTACAGCCCAATGTTCTTTCTGAGTTGAAGCATTGAAGTTGCCATGGTGGTTTGCTGTACCCATCAACCTGTCATCTACATTAGGTATTTCTCCTAATGCTATCCCTCCCCTAGGCCCCCATTCCCCAACAGGCCCCAGTGTGTGATGTTCCCCTCCCTGTGTCCATGTGCTCTCATTGTTCAACTCCCACTTATGAGTGAGAACATGTGGTGTTTGGTTTTCTATTCCTGTGTTAGTTTGCTGAGAATGATGGTTTCCAGCTTCATCAAAGTCCCTGTAAAGGACATGAGCTCATCCTTTTTCATGACTGCATAGTATTCCATGGTGTATATGTGCTGGAAATAGAAACGCTTTTACACTGTTGGTAGAAGTGTTAGTTAGTTCAACCATTGTGGAAGACAGTGTGGTGATTCCTCAAGGATCTAGAACCAGAAATATCATTTGACCCAGCAATTCATTACTGGGAATATACCCAAAGAATTATAAGTCATTCTACTATAAAGACACAAGCAATCGTATGTTTATTGCAGCACTGTTCACAATAGCAAAGGTTTGGAACCAACCCAAATGCCCATCAATGATAGACTGGATAAAGTAAATGTGATATATATACATATATATATATATATTATTTCTAAAAGCAGAAAACCTTTTCCTGGAAAAGGAATTCTTAGATGGTAAAGCATTTGACATCTTTTCCAAATCTGTAAGATTTTAGGCAAAAATTTTTGTTATCTCATTCAACTTACACCTAGAGAACTAAATTTGGACCTCTCTTCCTTTGGAATGGTTTCTTAAATTTTTCAGAAATTAAGCCCCAATATGAGAAGTAAATATTTCTGATATCCAGCAACACATAGAAATTAGGATTAAGGATGCATTTGCATAAAATTGGTTTTACTACTGAGGAAAGCTCCTCTTTAAGTCTCAAAAAAATCTACATATTTTTCATGTATATAATTTTTTAATTAAGTAAAATTAGAATCCCAAACAAGTGACTTTAACTAATCACTGTAGAATTAGCAGAAGGTAATTTACATATTTTATATGAGTTCATTTATATATATCATTAATATAAAATATTACCTTATGTTTTCAAAAACATTTTCCAGGAGCCCAGTATATATTAATTATGCAAAATATAAATTTTAATAAGCAATTACTATATATTCACTACTGTATTCTATGTAGAAAATACATTAGAACATGAGTCAGGGCATTACTGGGGCACACAATTTTGAGGCAGGGATTTTTACCATTTTACTAACAAATATTATTTGCAAGTTATAGTATCAATGAACTTTGACCACTACTATTATTAGAAGTTCCACAGTTTCGTAGCTTATTTTTTCACAAGGAAATGGTTGAGAATAAAAGTCTGCTGAGGAAGCAATAATACATTCAACACAATTTGGTTTGGGTCCCGGGCATGCACCAACTTTGCTCCTCAGTTATGATTCAGTTTTCAGTCTTCTCTTTCTACAGCTTCTGTTTTTGTGATTAACAACAAATCTTACATCAGATTGGACTTGATTTCCAGATCTTTAAATATTAGCTCACTGCCTCACATCAAATCATGTGTCTTAGTTAAAGCACTTTGGTTTTAAGTACTAGAAATTAAATTATACAAACTGAAAAAAAAGATTAAGATACAGTTTTTTAAATTTAACCCACAAACAGCTATTACAGTTTGCTTTTACAAAGAAATGGAACCAGAAATTGGAAAACTTACAGAAAACAAAGCAACTGTACTCTCAGTCTTTTTCACTCCTACCTTATCAAATTTCTCTGATTCGTTTTGGAATTAGCTGATCATGAATGCCATAATTTCTGACCATGCTTGTCCTCAATTCAGGTAATAATCAGAGGCCAGTTTTCATTTTTGAATGTCAATTCAAGATTCCCTTAAGTCCTAAATTGACTGGTTCACTCTGAATCGAATATCAACACCTGGTACAATAAATCAAAAGAGCAATATCATAGAAAACAAATACAGCCTCCGGGGCTTGCCGCTATAGGTCCTGCTCATTTAAATGACTTGTCTGTGAAGTTATCTTTTATATTAGATTGGAGACTCCTTGAGTGCAAAACTGTTCAATTTGTAATATCTAGAAAGGATTACAACATGAAAGTAGAACAGTAGACATTTTTTGAATAAATAAAAAGAATTAACTAACACTAAGGAGAACCAAATATGTATCAGGCATGTTGATAAATACATTACATAGAATAATTTATTTATTCCTTACAACAATCCTCTGTGGTAGCCACTATAATTATTTTCCTTTACAGGTGTGAAAACTTGAGTCTCAGAGAGAGATTGCAGTAACTTCTTAAGCTTTCACTTCTATTGAGACGAATTTGAATCTAACACTCGAATTCCCAAATTATCGACAAATCAAAACTTATTCTGTACAAAGTGATCCCAGGTTTCCCAGGGATCCTGAGCATTTCAACTTAGGGGACTTCCTCTCTAATGCACTGTCCTTTCATCATTTGTATTAGTATTTAGTAGCCTCAGTTAAATTTACAGCTATTTTTCTTCTCTAAAAAATGAACTGAGTAAAAGCAAATATTCATCACTATACATACATCCAGCTACTTATACAGAACTTGACAGATTACCTTTCTTTGGGGAAGTAGATTTTACAAGGTGTTCCATTATATCTTTCATCAGAATGAAGAAAAACTTTTTTTTTTTTGGAGGTTGTTTTTTTAATAATTGTTTTTAACTGGCCAATTTTTATAGAGATTTGAATGCCAAATCTTCTAAACATTTCTGCTCTTACCATTTCTCCAGAAAGTTAGCAATGATAACCATCAAGCCATCTTGTGATGAATGTAAGAATCACAGCAGGGTGTCACTGGGACCAGAAGTTGTGGTTGGGTGGAAGGCCTGTTGTCAGAAGTTGTCTTCATACAAGACTCCATAGGTTTGAAAAAGCAATAAGCCTGCTGTGGAAGATGCCTTAGTGGAGTCTGAATGCTACCCGAAGGGAGTGAATGTAAATTGCTAGGTTACCAAAGCAATTCAAAATGTCTGATGGAAAGAGTATTGTATATGGCAACAACACTGCTCTTTGATGCTTTAGAAGTAACTTTTGAAAAATGTCTTTTCTCTAAAGATAAAAAGAAACATGAGAGAGAGAGGTGAAGGATTAGCAGGAGTCACAAATAATTTTTAAGAGCCAACTGAGTTTAAAATGTGTCAGATGGATTGTAAATAAGATAAATATCCTATTGTCTTATAGTAAAATAGAATAGAAAACACTACTTATTCATGGTGAATTTTTGCGACAGTATGTGTTCTAGTTATCTACAAAATTAAAAAAAATTTAAGACAAATTCAAACACATAGAAGTAGTCTGTTGGAAATGTTGCTCCATTTCCTCATTCATTTTGTTTGCTTACACATTCCCTATTCTGACTGTTTTGAGGACTTAAGATATGTAAGATTATTTCTGGCAGAGAATACAGGACAATTTCACTTAAGACTTAGTTTTTTTTTTAAATTTTAATTTTTATTTATTTCTTTTTTAATTTATCTTTATTATTATACTTTAAGTTCTAGGGTACCTGTGCAAAACATGCAGGTTTGTTACATGTGTATACTTGTGCCATGTTGGTGTGCTGCACCCATCAACTCGTCAGCATTCATCAACTCGTCATTTTCAGGTATAACTCCCAATGCCATCCCTCCCCCTTCCCCCCCTCCCCATAATAGGCCCCAGTGTGTGATGTTCCCCTTCCCCAGTCCAAGTGATCTCATTGTTCAGTTCCCACCTATGAGTGAGAACATGCGGTGTTTGGTTTTCTGGTCTTGCGATAGTTTGCTGAGAATCATGGTTTCCAGCTGCATCCATGTCCCTACAAAGGACACAAACTCATCCTTTTTTATGGCTGCATAGTATTCTATGGTGTATATATGCCACATTTTCTTAATCCAATCTGTCACTGATGGACATTTGGGTTGATTCCAAGTCTTTGCTATTGTGAATAGTGCCACAATGAACATACATGTGCATGTGTCTTTATAGCAACATGATTTATAATCCTTTGGGTATATACCCAGTAATGGAATGGCTGGGTCATATGGTACTTCTAGTTCTAGATCCTTGAGGAATCGCCATACTGTTTTCCATAATGGTTGAACTAGTTTACAATCCCACTAACAGTGTAAAAGTGTTCCTATTTCTCCACATCCTCTCCAGCACCTGTTGTTTCCTGACTTTTTAATGATTGCCATTCTAACTGGTGTGAGATGGTATCTCATTGTGGTTTTGATTTGCATTTCTCTAATGGCCAGTGATGACGAGTATTTTTTCATGTGTCTGTTGGCTGTATGCATGTCTTCTTTTGAGAAATGTCTGTTCATATCCCTTGCCCACTTTTTGATGGGGTTGTTTGTTTTTTTCTTGTAAATTTGTTTGAGTTCTTTGTAGGTTCTGGATATTAGCCCTTTGTCAGATGAGTAGATTGCAAAAATTTTCTCCCATTCTGTAGGTTGCCTGTTCACTCTGATGGTAGTTTCTTTTGCTGTGCAGAAGCTCTTTAGTTTAATTAGATCCCATTTGTCAATTTTGGCTTTTGTTGCTGTTGCTTTTGGTGTTTTAGACATGAAGTCCTTGCCCATGCCTATGTCCTGAGTAGTATTACCTAGGTTTTCTTCTAGGGTTTTTATGGTATTAGGTCTAACATTTAAGTCTCTAATCTATCTTGAATTAATTTTCGTATAAGGAGTAAGGAAAGGATCCAGTTTTAGCTTTCTACTTATGGCTAGCCAATTTTCCCAGCACCATTTATTAAATAGGGAGTCTTTTCCCCATTTCTTGTTTTTCTCAGGTTTGTCAAAGATCAGATGGCTGTAGATGTGTGGTATTATTTCTGAGGACTCTGTTCTGTTCCATTGGTCTATATCTCTGTTTTGGTACCAGTACCATGCTGTTTTGGTTACTGTAGCCTTGTAGTATAGTTTGAAGTCAGGTAGAGTGAGTCCTGCAGCTTTGTTCTTTTGACTTAGGATTGTCTTGGCAATGCGGGCTCTTTTTTGATTCCATATGAACTTTAAAGCAGTTTTTTCCAATTCTGTGAAGAAACTCATTGGTAGCTTGATAGGGATGGCATTGAATCTATAAATTACTTTGGGCAGTATGGCCATTTTCACAATATTGATTCTTCCTATCCATGAGCATGGTATGTTCTTCCATTTGTTTGTGTCCTCTTTTATTTCACTGAGCAGTGGTTTGTAGTTCTCCTTGAAGGTGTCCTTTACATTCCTTGTAAGTTGGATTCCTAGGTATTTTATTCTCTTTGAAGCAATTGTGAATTGAAGTTCATTCATGATTTTGCTCTCAGTTTGTCTGTTACTGGTGTATAAGAATGCTTGTGATTTTTGCACATTTATTTTGTATCCTGAGACTTTGCTGAAGTTTCTTATCAGCTTAAGGAGATTTTGGGCTGAGACAATGGGGTTTTCTAAATATACAATCATGTCATCTGCAAACAGGGACAATTTGACTTCTTCTTTTCCTAACTGAATACCCTTTATTTCTTTCT
Organism: Piliocolobus tephrosceles; assembly: GCF_002776525.5. Classification (NCBI taxonomy): domain Eukaryota; kingdom Metazoa; phylum Chordata; class Mammalia; order Primates; family Cercopithecidae; genus Piliocolobus; species Piliocolobus tephrosceles. The sequence goes on along the minus strand of NC_045434.1, from coordinate 122,540,584 downwards.
CTTGCCTGATTGCCCTAGCCAGAACTTCTAACACTACGTTGAATAGGAGTGGTGAGAGAGGGCATCCCTGTCTTGTGCCAGTTAGAAAAAGAGGGAATCCTCCCTAACTCATTTTATGAGGCCAAAATCATCCTGATTCCAAAGCCTGGCAGAAACACAACAAAAAAAGAGAATTTTAGACCAATATCCCTGATGAACATCGATGCAAAAATCCTCAATAAAATACTGGCAAGCTGAATCCAGCAACACATCAATAAGCTTATCCACCATGATCAAGTGGGCTTCATCCCTGGGATGTAAGGCTGGTTCAACATATGCAAATCAACAAATGTAATCCAGCATACAAACAGAACCAAAGACAAAAACCACATAAATATCTCAATAGATGCAGAAAAGGCCTTTGACAAAATTCAACAGCCCTTCATGCTAAAAACTCTCAATAAATTCGGTATTGATGGAATGTATCTTAAAATAATAAGAGCTATTTATGACAAACCCAGAGCCAATATCATACTGAATGGGCAAAAACTGGAAGCATTCCCTTTGAAAACTGGCACAAGACTTAGTTTTAAAGAGAAAGTTGGGATTTGATATAAGCCATGAAATGATATATTGACCTCAGGCAACTGTCAATAGTTGTTTGCCATCTTAGGTATATATTTTTTCTCCTTATCAACTGTAATATTTTATCTGTCTCTACCCCTAGTGTCTGGTACTATACCATGCATTAGTAGATACCTGGTTATGTTTATTTTAGGGAATGATGGTACCCACTAATCTATAGTATTCATGACATTTAATATATAGTCACTTGCTCATCCCACAAATATTTATTATGTAATGCTAATGAAACTTGGGCATAGGACTAAAACAATACTGTTTAACAATTTAACCCATGTTAAAAATATGAGGGAAAAAGATGGATTTTAAAAATATTATCAAATTATAAAAGCTTGCATAAAAAGTATGCACTTCTTAGTTTGGGAATTATCCCATATGAAGAAACTGTTATAATATTCAAATCACTACATGATCTGAATAATAATTTTTAAAAATCCAGAAGTGAATAGAAATTATATGGGCATTTCATTCATATAGACATACAGAGTGTTAAGTAATTAAAGAGTTGTTGCTTTTAAGATATAACACTTTTCAGGAAGAAGCCAGAAATTTGATCATAAAAATGGAGACAAGAAAGAGGTAAGACTAAATGGAGAATGACTAAAATTTTTAAAATGTAAACAGGAAATGCTGAGGGTCTAGATTACTTATATGCTATATAATAGCAATATTAATGGTTTCAGTATTAGAATGCTACCTAATACTGAAACTATTTCTTAGCACACAAATTTCTTAAAGTTGGTTCTAAGTTTGAAGTATTTGTTATCTTTAACTTCTCTATTCTCTTTTCTTTTTTTTTTTTTTTTGAGACGGAGTCTCGCTCTGTCACCCAGGCTGGAGTGCAGTGGCGTGATCTCAGCTCACTGCAAGCTCCGTCTCCCGGGTTTACGCCATTCTCCTGCCTCAGCCTCCCGAGTAGCTGGGACTACAGGCACCCGCCACCTCGCCCGGCTAGTTTTTGTGTATTTTTTAGTAGAGACGGGGTTTCACCCTGTTAGCCAGGATGGTCTCGATCTCCTGACCTCGTGATCCGCCCGTCTCGGCCTCCCAAAGTGCTGGGATTACAGGCTTGAGCCACCGCACCCGGCTCTATTCTCTTTTCTAGGTACTTAATCATTGAGTGACTATTGATATTTCCCTTAGAAACAGCACCTTAGATGCATCATTTCCTCTTTATATACTATGCCGCTTAATAGTTTAGGATTTTATCATTACAAAAGTTAATTAATAAAATATTGCTCTGTGTGATCTCCCTGCTACCAGACTTCACTTCACAGAAAAGATTCATCTGGAATACCACCACCACTTTAATTTTTATAAAAAATATCCACTAATAAAATTACTTTCAGGGACTTGAAGTGGAGCAAGGTGGTGGAATAGAAATCTCCACTGATTGTCTCCCCACCTCAAGGACACAGATTTAACAACCATCTACACACACAAAAAAAATAACAAAAGAAAAAAGAAAAAAGAAAAGAAAAACCAGTAGCAGCAGCCAGGGGTGGTGGCTTATGCCTGTAATCCCAGCACTTTGGGAGGCCTAGGCAGATGGATTACCTGAGGTCAGGAGTTTGAGACCAGCCTGGCCAACATGGTGAAACCCCAGTTCTACTAAAAAATTCAAAAATTAGCCAGGTATGGTGGCATATGCCTATAATCCCAGCTACTCAGGAGGCTGAGCCAGGAGAATTGCTCGAGCCTGGAAGACAGAGGTTGCAGTGAGCCGAGATCACGCCACTGCACCGCAGCCTGGCCAACAGAGCGAGACGCTATCTCAAAAGAAAAAAAAAAAAAGAAAAACAGCAACAAAAAAAAATTTTTTGTCCTTCGTAAGAACCAAAAAATCTTAGTGAACACTCACAGTACCTGGTTTTAACTTGATATAATTGAAAAAGACACTGAAGAGATAGAAAAAACAGTCTTGAATTGCAAATACCACCCCTCCCCCTCTCTTGGCAGTGACAGAGTGGCGTGGAGAACATTTCTGTGTTCTGGGGAGAGGGAGAGCACGGCAATTTTGAGGCATTAAGCTCAGCGCTCCCCTATTATAACAGAAAACAAACCGGACCACACTCAGCTGCTGCCCAGCCACAGAGAGAGTATTTAAACCGGCCCTAGCCAGAGGGGAATCACCAATCCAGTAGTCCAAACTTGAGTTCCCAAAAGCCTCACCACCATAGGCTACATTGCTCTGGGGCTCTAAATACACTTGAAAAGCAGTCCAGACCACAAGGACTGCAACTACTAGGTGAGTCCTAGTGCTGAACTAGACTCAGAGACAGTGGATTCTGGGGGCAAAAGACCTGCTGAGACACTAGCCAGGGCAGCTAATGGAGTGCTGTAATCACCCCTCCCCTAACCTCAGGCTGCATAGCTCATGACTGCAAAAGAGACTTCCTTCTACTTGAGGAGAGGAGAGGGAAGAATAGGGAGGACTTAGTCATATGTCTTGGATAATAGGTCAGCCATAGAAGGATAGGGCACTGGCCAGAGTCGTGAGACCCCCTTTCCAGGCCCTAGAGCCTAGAAGATATTTCTCAACACAATCTGGGCTGAAAGCGAACCCAGTGCCTTAAAGGGAAAGACCCAGTCTGAGCAGGATTCATCACCTGCTAACTGAAGAGCCCCTGGGCCCTGAATACCAGCAGTGATGCGCACGTACTACGTCGAGGGCCTTGGGAGAGACTCTGAGACTTGCTAGCTTCAGGTGAGACTCAGCACCTTTCCAATGTGGTGGCTAATGGGTGAGACTCTTGCTTGAGAAAAGCAGAGGAAAAAATAACGAGGACTTTGTCTTGCACCTTAGGAACCAGCTTGGCCACAGTGCGGGTAGATCACCCACTGGGCTCTTGGATCCCTGACTCCAGGACTTGGCTCTTGGACAGCATTCCTGGACTTCCTCTGGGCCAGAGAGAAGTCCACTACGCTGAAGAGTGAGCCCCAGGCCATACCACAAGCTGACTGAAGAGCCCTTGGACCTTAAGGGAACCTTGGTGGTAGTCTGACAATATATATTCCCCATGGGTCTGTTGTGGCAGTGGCCATGGGATGAGGCTTCCTTGCCTTTGGAAAGGGGAGGGAGAAGTGAGAAGGACTGCATCTTGGGTCTGAGTGCTGGCTGAGCTGCAGTATAATGGCACACCAAGAGGACTTCTAAGGTTTATGACTCTAGTCCCTGGCTCCTGGATGATACCACCGAACCCACCTGGGGCCTGGAAGAACTCACCACCCTGAAAGGAGGGACAAGGCCTGAATGGATTTGCCACCTTCTGATTATAGATCCCCAGGTCCTTGAGAGAACATAGGACATAGCCAGGGAGTGGTTACATCAGGCCTTGGATGAGACCCAAGCTGTGCTGGGTTCAGAATGGATCCAGTGAAAAGTCCTAGTGGTGGTGGCAATAGGGCTGCTTGTAACACTCCACCCCCAGCTTCAGATGACTCAGAACGGAGTGACTCCATTTGTTTGAAATAAAAGAAAAGAGAACAAGAGTCTCTACCCGGTAAGTCAGAGAATTTCTCTGGATCTTGTCCAAGCCATCAAAGTGGTACCTCTAAGAGTCTGCAAGAACCACAGTGTTACTGGGCTTGGGGAGCCCCCTAAAGCAGATACAGCTTAGATCACAACACCCACATCCTTTTGTATATCTCAAAAGCCTTCCCAAGAAGGACGGGCACAAACAAGTCCAGACTGAGAAGACTACAATAAATACCCAACTCTTCAATGCCCAGACACAAACATCTACCAGTATCAAAAACATCCAGGAAAACATGATCTCACTAAATGAACTGAACAAGTTAGCAAGGACCAATTCTGCAGAAACAGAGATATGTGACCTTTCAGTGAGCTGAGATCGTGCCACTGCACTCCAGCCTGGGCAAAAGAGTGAGACTGTCTCAAAAAAAAAAAAAAAAAAAAAAAAAATCCAGAAATAAATGAAATTAAGAGCAAGTGGACACAGTGCAGGACACAGAAGAAAATTTAAAAAAAAATTTTTAAAGACAACATTGCATCACATTGCATCTCTAAATGAAGAAAAAGAATGAGATGAAAAAGGACAGATCAGGGGCCAAGTACAATTCTTATAAATCACAAATTTTGTAATTAATTTATTATTTAAAATTCAGTGAGAATGTTGAAAGATAAAACTTAGGAAAATTTTGGAAATCTTTCAGAAAGCAAGGAATTAACAATAAAACGACAGAGAATGTTGAATGTGTGTGTGTGTGTGTGTGTATATAATTTTCTCTTTTTATATATTTATACACTGTGTGTATGCATATGTCTGTGTAATATCTCTTCTATCTCATATACGTGTGATAAAGTTTGGCTCTATGTCCCACCCAAATCTCATGTTGAGTTGTAATCCTCATGTGTTGAAGGAGGTGCTGATTGGGAGGTGATTGAGTCACGGGGGTGGACTTCCCGTTTGCTTTTCTCATGATAGAGTTCTCAGGAGATCTGGGTGTTTGATAAGTGTGTGGCACTTCCCCCTTCACTCTCTCTCTCTCCTGCTCCACAGTGGGAAGACATGCCTTGTTTCCCCTTCGCCTTCCACCAGGATTGTAACTTTCCTGAGACCTCCTCAGCCATGAAGAACTGTGAGTCAATTAAACCTCTTTTCTTCATAAATTACCCAGTTTCACATAGTTATTTATGGAAGTGTGAGAATGGACTACCACCATGTGTGATATTCAGGAAGTCCAACATCTAAACCGTTAGAGCTCTAGATGGAGAAAATAGAAAAATGATGATGAAGTCATCACTAATTGCAAATAATTAGAAAAAATTCGGAACGGAAAAATGTGGAAGAACCCCACCTAAGTGCCCAAAACAATAAATAAATAAAAAAAAAACAACTAAAGTTTGTGAAATTTTGTAATACCAATAATAACAAAGCCTTGAGATTTAAAACTCATTGAGACTCAGAACATCATTTTAGTTGAAGAGCAATTTGCAAGATGCAAGAGATGAAGTAATGCTTTATAAATTTTTATTGGAATTATTTTCAACCTAGAATTGTACACCCAGTCAATCCATTAACTAGATGTGCATGTAGAATGGAAACTTTAAGACACATTTTCCAGGCACCTTGTGGTATGCGGAATAATGGACTTCCAAAACATGTCCATGTTCTCATCCCTGGAATCTGTGAATATGTTACTTTATTTTTTATTTTTATTTTTATTTTTTATTTTTTTTTTTGAGACGGAGTCTCGCTCTGTTGCCCAGGCTGGAGTGCAGTGGCCGGATCTCAGCTCACTGCAAGCTCCGCCTCCCGGGTTTAGGCCATTCTCCTGCCTCAGCCTCCCCAGTAGCTGGGACTACAGGTGCCCGCCAGCTCGCCCGGCTAGTTTTTTTTTTTTTTTTTTAGTAGAGATGGGGTTTCACCGGGTTAGCCAGGATGGTCTCGATTTCCTGACCTCGTGATCCGCCTGCCTCGGCCTCCCAAAGTGCTGGGATTACAGGCTTGAGCCACCGCGCCCGGCCTAATATGTTACTTTAAATAGCAAAGGAAAATTAGTTGCAGATGGAATAAAGTTTACTAGCAAGCTGTCCTTAAAATATGGAGAGTATCCTAGATTATCCAGATAGACTCAGTGTAATCACAAGGGTCCTTAAAAGTAGAAGTGGGGGTGCAGAAGAGGAGGTCAGATGTAATGTGAGAAGAATCCAGTCCACCATTGCTAGCTCTGAAGATGGAGGAGAAGGTCACCAGTCAAGGAATGTGGGGAGCCTCCAGACACTAGAACAGACGGAAAAAAGTGATATTCCCCTTGATTTTAGCCCAATGAGATCTAAGTCAGACTTCTAAACTACAGGACCACCTGGTAACACATCTTTGTTGTTTAAGCCACTAAATTTGCAGTAATTTGTCACAGAAAAAAATAGAAAATGAATATATATGCTTTTGTGAGAACCTGCAGTAAGATTGTCGCCACTAAAATGGGAGAATAAATCAAGAACAGGAGACCTAGGATACAGGTCAATATGGGCACTATAACACAGGAGAAAGGGAAAGAAAAGGTAATTCCCAAGATGGCTGCAGAAGAAAATTTCAAGACAACATTTGTGGACCAAATCTAGAGACTGAATAGACCAATCTGAAACAAGGGGATAAAAGGCACTTGAATGGAGCTGGAAGTCATTATCCTCAGCAAACACAGGAACAGAAACCCAAACAGCACGTTCTCACTTATAAGTGGGAGCTGAACAATGAGAATACATGGACACAGGGATGGAAACAACACATACTGGGGCCTGTAGGGGTGAGAGGGAGAGCATCAGGATAAATAGCTAATGGATGCTGGGATTAATTCCTAGGCGATTGGTTGATACATGCAGTGAACCACAATGGCACACGTTTACCTATGTAACAAACATGTATGTCCTGCACATGTATCCTGGAACTTAAAACAAAATTTTTAAAAAGGCACTTGAAGGATTCAGAGGAAAAAAGTAATTAATAGATTATTTGATATATTTGATCATGCAGAAAATTGTAGCAAGATATTTTTAACAGTTATTAAATTGTGCGTCAAGAGTTAGCCAGATATTTCAAAAAGTTGTGAAAAAAAGGAAATTCACTCACCTACAGTACAGTACTTGAGTAGAACCTATGTAGTCATAATAATAATGAAGACCTCATATGTATTTTGCCAAAAATTATGATCCATCTATTATAAGAGAATGGTTAGGAGGAAAAAGAGTAGGGGTAAAAGCTAGAGACTTAATTCCCTTAAAAAGAAATCAATAGATAATATTTAACATTTATAAGTCAAAACGTAGCAGTCTACACATATTATTTGGAGAAATAGATTAAGTTATTTCATAATAGGGGGATATAGAACAGGTAAAATTATTTTATAGTAGGGGGACATAGAATTAGTATACTGCAATTTTTTGTTTTAATCTTCAACACTTTTTTAACCTTTTAAGCTATAAGATAAGCAGCAATATCATAAGGAAAATTATGAGGCCCCATCTGCCATCACCAGACCTCACCCTCATCTCCTGATTTGTTTTTCTCTATAGCATTTATCCACAATTACTACCATAAATACTCTACTCACTTATTTGCTAATTGTTTTCTCAGATCATTGGAACGTAACATTCATGAGGAGACAGATTACATAATTTCACCACCATTGTATTTCCAGAACCTAAAACAATGTCTGCTACATAGAAGGCATTCAAATAGAAATGAATAAATGAAATTTTAAAAACTTTGCTATAGTATTTTTTAAACATTACAAATATTTATTACTTTAAAATTAGAAAAAGAACTCTATTTTTTTGTGTAAGAAAAAGAAAAAGTGCTATCTAGGAAGAAAACAGGGGAGTGGGGTGGATGATGCAGCAGAGGTTGTGGGTTTTGTTTCATTGCTTTGAGAGACTAAGGACATGGAGCATGGAAAATGCACATGGGTCTGTGAAAGTCCAGACGTTGAGCTAACACAGGAGGGTCCAGGAAACCAGGTCAGAATAGGATTTTATATTCTCACCTATCTAATTAAGTATAGAGTGGATGCAGTTGGTGCAATAGTTGGGCAAGAAGGGACATGCCTGGATTTCCCCTATTAGTTATGCAAAGTTAGGTAGGTAAGTGAATGCTATGTGACATGTGTATGTATGTGTGTGTGTGTATGTGTGTGTGTGTGTATGTGTATGTATGTGTGTGTGTGTATATATATATATATATATATACACACACACACATATATATATATATACACACACACACACATAATCCAGTCTCTAGTTTACTCGACTGGGGCATGGGTTAACATCACTGAAAGTAAATCAATAGACCAGCAACCTCTGTTCCTACATAACATCTGTCAGAATACCAGTTAAAGGTAATTTAAAACACCTAGTCACCATTTCTACCTTCCCTACGTCAGTCCCAACTATTTTCTGTCTCTCCTTAACTGTCTGGATTCCTGGATGTACTCCACAGATAATTTAGCTAGCATCCCCAACTTACCCTAAAGCATTTTTTTCAGTTGTTAGAATCCTTCTAAAGAACATCCATTGTTCCCCAAACACCAGAATTGTTTCAGCGTAGAGAACAACGTGATTTGGCATTAGAGGTTGTCATTTATCCCGCTGTGCTCCAGTTCTCTTGCTCTATATAATCTCAAGAACTTTCAGTAGCAAAAACTCTCATATCAGTGCTTCCCATTGCCAGCCCTATTCAGCCACCTAGGAGCTTCTTCCTGTATTACTTGTGGTCTGAAATTAAAATTTCAAAATCTTCCTACTGCCGTAATCTTTTTTTCCCCCAGATTAGAGAAAAATGATTGGTAGAAATAGCATGTTAGATGTCTTTTCACCTAACCATACAGAAAGCATTGTCTACAGTTCATCATTTGTATGTTTGTCTTTAGGTAAATGTTGCTCATGCTAAGGCTAAAGTTCTTTGCCCTAAATACTAAAAATAGTTCATTTTACCTTACTTTTGGATTTTTACTGAACTTTTTTCAAAACATAGTTTCTTAAAAGAGCTGTACTTCTTGTAGTTCTCATTCATTAAAAAATATTTTAAACAATCTATAAGTTTGAAAACTAAATGAAAATGATTTCATTACCCACTCTCCCTTACTATACTGATATCGTTGCCTCCCAATACATAAAGAGCACCTTAGATCATTTTATAGAAGGATACTAGAAAAGTATTGCAATCATAAAAAAGGAGGCAGACTCCAAGAAAGTAATTGTAATGGTGGAGCCCTAAGGTGATAATCTTGTTAAAGTCATTGTTGAAAGATGCTATTACCAATTTAGCATTTATGGCTTAATTAAATTATTAATTTTACTCACCATAACATGGGAATTACATACATATCATAAAGGTGACATCATTGTAAAAGTGTATTTGTGATATTTCTAATGTTTTATATACACTTTAAAAAAAAGAAAATATACAGCAGTAGTTTGGGCTGGCCAAACAGGTTCCAATTGGGTGTCCCTTGATTATTGTTGATGCACTACTCTGGATATGTTGCTTATGCACACACAATCTAAAAAAGCCAATGTAAGTAATGGTTCTTTCAGATGTACAGTAAATCTTCCATGAGGTTCTTCATGGCAGCAAATGATTGGACTGTACCTATATGAAAATCTTGGAGATGTACCCTAACTTCCCATTAAACCAACTTTCTTTCTTTATATATATATAAAATATATAATATATACATATTGTATATAATATATATTATAAACATATAATATTACATATAAAATATGTAATATAATTATATAACATATTATATTATAAATGTTATATGTATATTATACTTTAAGTTCTGGGATACATGGGCAAAATGTGCAGGTTTGTTACATGGTATACACGTGCCATGGTGGTTTGCTGCATCCATCAACCCGTCATTTACATTAGGTGTTTCCCCTAGCCCTCCACCCCCCGACAGGCTCCAGTGTGTGATGTTCCCCTCCCTATGTCCATGTGTTCTCATTGTTCAACTCCCACTTATGAGTGAGAACATGCAGTGTTTGGTTTACTGTTCCTGTGTTAGTTTGCTGAGAATGACGGTTTCCAGCTTCATCCATGTCCCTACAAAGGACATGAACTCATCCTTTTTTCATGGCTGCACAGTATTCCATGGTGTATATGTGCCACATTTTCTTTATCCAGTCTATCATTCATGGGCATTTGGGTTGGTTCCAAATCTTTGCTATTGTGAATAGTACTGCAATAAACATATGTATGCATGTGTCTTTATAGTAGAATGATTTATAATCCTTTGGGTATTTACCTAGTAATGGGATCGCTGGGTCAAATGGTATTTCTCATTCTAGATCCTCGAGAAATCGCTACACTGTCTTCCACAATGGTTGAACTAATTTACACTCCCACCAATGGTGTAAAAGCATTCCTATATCTTCACATCCTCTCCAGCATCTACTGTTTCTTGACTTTTTAATGATCACCATTCTAACTGGCGTGAGATGATATCTCATTGTGGTTTTCATTTGCATTTCTCTAATGACCAGTGATGATGAGCTTTTTTTAATTTGTTTTTGTTGGCCGCATAAATGTCTTCTTTTGAGAGTTGTCTGTTCATATCTTTCACCCACTTTTTGATGGGGTTGTTTGTTTTTTTTCTTGTAAATTCGTTTAAGTTCCTTGTAGATTCTGGATATTAGCCCTTTGTCAGATTGACAGATTGCAAAAATTTTCTCCCATTCTGTAAGTTGCCTGTTCACTCTGATGATAGTTTCTTTTGCTGTGCAGAAGCTCTTTAGTTTAATTAGATCCCATTTGTCAGTTTTGGCTTTTGTTGCCATTGCTTTTGGTGTTTTAGTTGTGAAGTCTTTGCCCACGCCTATGTCCTGAATGATATTGCCTATGTTTTCTTCTGGGGTTTTTACGGTTTTAGGTCTTAAATTTAAAAGTCTTTAATCCATTTGAGTTATTTTTTGTATAAGGTGTAAGGAAGGGGTACAGCTTCAGTTTTCCGCATATGGCTAGCCAGTTTTCTCAACACCATTTATTAAATAGGGAATCCTTTCCCCATTGCTTATTTTTGTCAGATTTGTCAAAGATCACATGGTTGTAGATGTGTGATGTTATTTCTGAGGCCTCTGTTCTGTTCCATTGGTCTATATATCTGTTTTAGTACCAGTACCATGTGGTTTTGGTTTCTGTAGCCTTGTATAGTTTGAAGTTAGGTAGCACAATGCCTTCACATTTGTCGTTTTGCTTAAAATTGTCTATACAAGCTATACGAGCTCTTTTTTGGTTCCAATTAGTTTCTTTTTCTAATTCTGTGAAGAAAGTTAATGGTAGCTTGACGGGGATAGCATTGAATCTATAAATTACTTTGTGCAGTGTGGCCATTTTCACGATATTGATTCTTCCTATCCATGAGCATGGAATGGTTTTCCATTGGTTTGTGTCCTCTCTTATTTCCTTGAGCAGTGGTTTGTAGTTCCCCTTGAAAAGATCCTTCACATCCCTTGTAAGTTTTATTCCTATGTATTTTATTTTCTTTGTAGCAGTTGTGAATGGGAGTTCATTCGTGATTTGGCTCTCTGTCTGTTATTGGTGTATAGGAATGCTTGTGATTTTTGCACATTGATTTTGTATTCTGAGACTTTGCTGAAGTTGCTTATCAGCTTACAGAGATTTGGGGCTGAGACGATGGGGTTTTCTAAATATTCAATCATGTCATCTGCAAACAGGGACAAATTGACTTCCTCTCTTCCTGTTTGAATACTTTATTTCTTTCTCTTGCCTGATTGCCCTGGCCAGAACTTCCAATACTATGTTGAATAGGAGTGGTGAGAGAGGGCATCCTTGTATTATGCTGGTTTTCAAAAGGAATGCCGCCAGCTTTTGTCCATTCAGTGAGATATTGGTTGTGGGTTTATCATTAATAGTTCTTATTATTTTGAGATGCTTTCTATCAATACCTAGTTTATTGAGAGTTTTTAGCATAAAGCAGTGTTGAATTTTATTGAAGGCCTTTTCTGCATCTATTGAGATAATCATATGGTTTTTGTCATTGGTTCTGTTTATGTGATGGATTACATTTACTGATTTGTGTATGTTGAACCACCCTTGCATCCCAGGGATGAAGCTGACTTGATCATGGTGGATAAGCTTTTTGATGTGCTGCTGGATTCGGTTTGCCAGTATTTTATTGAGGATTTTGGCATCGATGTTCATCAGGGATACTGGCCTGAAATTTTCTGTTTTTCTTGTGTCTCTGACAGGTTTTGGTATCAGGATGATGTTGGCCTCATAAAATGAGTTAGGAAAGAGGCTCTCCTTTTCTATTGTTTGGAATAGTTTCAGAAGGAATGGTACCAGCTCCTCTTTGTACCTCTGGTAGAATTCAGCTGTTAATCCATCTGGTCCTCGGCTTTTTTTTTTTTCTTGCTTGGTAGGCTGTTAATTAGTGCCTCAATTTCAGAACTTGTTATTGGCTTATTCAAAGATTCAACTTCTTCCTGGTTTAGTCTTGGGAGAGTGCATGTGTCCTGGAATTTATCCATTTCTTCTAGATTTTCTAGTTTATTTGCATAGAGGTGTAAATAGTATTCTCTAACGGTAGTTTGTATTTCTTTCAATCCTTCATGGACATAATGAGACTGAAAGAAGAGAACACTAGAACTCAGATCTTGTCATGTGTACAAGGAACGAAGGTGAGAGAAGCAAAGTTAAATGGAGGGAACTGAAACAGGTGAGTAGTGCTGATCCAGAAGAGAGGAGAAAGATCCCAAAGTGCTTGACATTAACCTCAGGGTTTGCTGGTTAAATAGGGGTCAGTTGTAGCTGTATCATCCAATCAAGTAAAGGTAGCACTATGGGGTTCTCAAACAACGCTGAGAAGTCCTCGGATAAGGAAGAGCTTGTGAGAAGAGGGGTAGACACTAGAAAATGGGGACTGATAGATGCAGATGCATCAGTGAGGTAATAAAAGAGTAACTCTGGATCTAAAAAGGCATTCGCGCATGATGCAAGTACTGCGCCTGTGTTCCTAACTACAATGGCCATAAAACACTTCAGATGGAAACAAGCCCATGACCTTACATGTTTCTATAGTTAAATTATTGATGTATGTCAAAAAGGATACATGAAGTAAGTATTAAATGAACAGTCTATTTCTTTTGAATAATACATATTCTAATGGTAAATGTCCAGAGCTTTCTTACCTCTACAAAGATGAAGCAGGGGAAAATTGTGTCGCTTCTACTAAACTCTTGGCTTTGATGATTTGGAAACATATTTTCCTGTTGGGATAGGAGGAAAGAATACAATGATTTTGAAATCCAGTTTGTACATGGCTACATGCTCTGTGGAAGCTGAATAAAATCTAATTACAAAGCTAACTTTGTCTTTACCAGGCACTGACATCTGGCATCCTGAGTAATTGTTTGAAAACATCAATATCTTCCACTTACATTACATCTAGCATCTACAAGGATCCTTCCTTTTTAAATGTTCCCTCTGACTTGAGAGATCATCAAACATTTTTACTTCTACCATAGTTCACACATAATCAGATAACAAACATTTGACTATATCTGTTGGAGAGAGACACATTTGACTAGAAACAGTGTGTTGGAGTTCACTGGGTACCATGGCAACATCATCCCCTACAGCTCTGCACCTGTCCTTCCCCTAGCTCCATCACAATTTTAAGCATTTTCTTAGATGGACTTTTATTAATAAACTTGTCAATAACCCCTCCAAAGGTATTCCTGCCCCCAAGATTATGGGAAGGAGAAAGAGATTCTGAAACCTAAGCTGCAGCAGGAACTCAAAATCCAAGGAGTTTCCATACTACCCCTGCTATATAGTTTAAAATTTTCAAAATAAAATGTTCTTAATATAAAATACCTGATTTAGGTATACATGGGTCCAAACAGTAGAATCATCTACACAGAATTATCAATTAATACTTTGATTATGATCCTTAAGAAAAAAATACACAAGTAAATAGTTTGACCTCCTTTCAAACAGCCAAGTAGGTAACACCAGAAGACTTTACAGAGTTAAAATTAGATGTTTATATGGAATCAGTAGCAGAGAATGATGTGCAAAAATGAATATGATTCTATAACCCATCAAAACAGAAAACATATATAAATTCTTCTGTAGATGAAACTGAAGTGATCCGTGTATTAGTCTGCTTTTGCACTGCTAATAAAGATAAACCTAAGACTGGGTAATTAATAAAGGAAAGGATTCCACATGGCTGGGAAGGCCTCACAATCATGGTGGAAGGCAGAGGAAAAGCAAAGGCATTTCTTACATGGCAGCAGGCAAGAAGAAGTGCATGTGCAGGGGAACTGCCCTTAATAAAGTCATCAGATCCCGTGAGATTTATTCACTATCATGAGAACACCACAGGAAAGTCCCCCCCCACCCAATGATTCAATTACCTTTCACCGTGTCCCTCCCACAACATGGGGGAATTGTGGGAGTTACAATTTGAGATTTGGGTGGGGACACAGCCAAACCATATCTGTGAGGAAGTGTAATTTTTTTTTTCCTGTATTGCAATATCATGACCAGGATGCTGATGTATCCCGTATTCTAAGTTCAATTTGTTATGAACATTTGAGATCAGCCTCCTTACGGAGAGGAGCCAAAGCACTGCTCTCTCCTCATAGTTCAGTAGTTTTCAATAGAATGTTTCACTTCAGAGGATATTTGGAAATGGTATATGGAAAGTGGGTTTTCATAATGAGTTAGACCCTTTACTGATAGGTAGGCACAATGACCAAGGGTGTTACATGCCCTACAGTGTACAGGACAGTTCAATGTGTAGTAAAGAATTGTTCCTATATCCTGCCCTACATTCTAATGCCCTATTATGAAAATATGTTCAGTTATTGTAATAATAAAAGTATTAAAACATATATGAAAATCCTGGTAATTTAAAAGAAGGCTGTAATTCATAGGGAAGCTTAAATGGAAAAGAGCAATGGTTTTGCAATTATAAAAATTATACTTACACGGAACATATTGTCACCAAAAATTATTCCCCACTACATACTTAATTTAAGAGGTTTTCATTGCACGGCGCAGCAATGCAGTTATGGCAAAAGCAAAGAAGTGATCACAGATATGTAATATTTAAAGATGTAAGGTTTTCAAGATATAAGACTTTTAAGAGATTCATATCTAATACAACTTTATCTAGCTAGTGAAGTTTATGCCATGCTTGAGCATGACATTTGGATTTTATTAATAGATTCATTTTAAAATATTTTGTTTTACTTCTTTATATGTATGCTTTAATTTTTGAGCGTAATGATAAATCTGTGCGATGACAATTAGATATCCAAATTATCCATTTATTTTGGGGATGCACGTATTTTTCAGTTTTACTCTGACACTTTCACTACAGTCTTGGAAAGAAATGGTAAGGCTGAAGAAATGGGCTCATGGAAAAGTGACCTGTATTCCCAGGGGCAGTTGAACAGAGGGTGAATGGAGCTGACACAAGAGAAAGCAGCTGGATTTTGGGCTTTATTGCCGGCACTATACTTGAGACAGCCACTTTTCCAGGCTACAATATCCAAGAAGCAAGAGAATGTAGGGAGGGAGACTTCAGTGAGGACTGAAGGGATTGGAAGAGATGGAGGTGTTTCTGAACTTCCTTGCAAATCACTTTCATATAAGCCTTGGAAGAAAAGTAGAGCTGACTGTGAAGTAGTTCTACATTAAAAGATTAATTCTAACTGAAGATGATGAAAATCAAACAAAATGAGAGCCCCAAAAATTTAAGATGAAGGAGAAAAAGGTGGGAGAGTGAGGGAGAAGCTAGTGACTCAGACTCTTACTTCAGCTGTGGGTCATGTAGCCCTTAGACACCTGCTACACTGCAAGTGTTGTCAGCTTGTGTCACCCATGACGTTCATTCCTGTAGCCTCCCTCTCTTCTCCCCACATGTAACACAATGTAATATTTCACAAAATTTAAAATGTACAGTGAATGAGTGATGAAAAAGGAAATGTGATATTTATTAAGCTGGAATGAAAATAAGGATTGATACTACAAGGGCATATTGCAAACATCATTTTAAATATTTTTAGATCTTAGTATAAGGTGTCAGGGACCTCCTTTGAAAATGAAGACATTATTCTTCAGCTCTTGGTGCTGTCTTTTGGAGAGCTGGAGCAAAGGTAAGGGGGAGTTTTTGATAACTTTTGTACACTGATTTGTCATACTGCTCATAAAACTATACATTTTGATCTATTTTTTTTTAATTTTGTACAAGTTACCCATGCCTTTGGGATTTAAATAAAGTCAAAAGGTGAATAGAACCAGAACATGTCAGCAAGGGATGAGCTAATCATAAATAAAAGGCCACTGTTGCCTAATGTGTACAATGTTTTAGAACCAAAAAAAAATTTTTTTTACTTTTAAATAGGCCAAGACAAATTACTGCTGGTGTATTTTGTTTTGTTGACATACTTTTCAGAAATGGTTCAGGCTAATTTAACTTATTTAATGTATTCCATTATATGTGACAAGGCTAAGACCTAAATAAGCCCATCCTTGAACTTTAATTGCTGTTTGAGAGCCATTTAATTTTCTGAACTTGATTGTTTCTTCACACCGCATATATGGGCAGTAGTTATAGACATGTCGACAAATTCTATGATGGTCCTCCTTTTAACAAGTGAAGCCTAGTTCCCCTCTTCTTAACTGTGGCCTGAACTTAGTGACTCACTTCAAATGGATAACATATAGCAGAAATGATAGTTTAACTTCAGAGACTGGGTCATAGAAAGCACTGTGGCTTTTTGTTCCCTGGCTCACTCTTAGATTTCTGGGTCTAGAGCATGTCAGCTGCCATGCTGTGAGGAGAGAACCACATGGCCAGGAATTTTGACTCCCTGCCACAAGCCAGTGAGGAAGTGAGGCCCCCTGCCAATAGTCGTGTGAGGAAGGAACCTTGGAAACAGATCCTTCATCCACAGCCAAGTCTTCAGATAACAGCAACTTCTGCCAATGTCCTGACAGCATCAATGTGAGAGACCTTGAATCAGAACTACCCAGCTAATCTACTCCCAGATACCTGGACCACAACATCTGTGAGATGTTAACTGTATTAACTTATGCCATCAAATTTTGGGGTAATATTTTGCACAGTAATAGATAACAGCTGTAAGTATTGTCGGTGATGCATTAGCATATTGGATATCAGTCAAGATGAAAGTTGTTTTGGTTTGTTTTTTGTCTGTTTGTGTTTTGTAAAGAAAAAACCATCCTGGGAAGGGGAATCCCCAACAGTAATCTTAGAGGTGGTTCCTGTGTTTTACTGTTTGCTCGTGATCCACTCACTTATTTTCTCCACAACATACATACTGTCATGTCTGCCTTGACCCTTCTAGTTTGGTCTCAGGTTGTTATCATGAAGGGCACAACTGGCTGACAAATGGCTAGGTTTTAGATGGGGTCAGGTGAAAGGCAAACAATGAGGGTAAATCTCAAGTGAACGCGTGCAAAGGAGACAAAACCAGAAAACCCAGCATTGGCTGTAAATTATTTCTAAACTGAATCATGTGGAATCGTGCCTTTGTAGGTCAAAACTGGTTGAATATTAGCACTTTCATCTGGTGCTTTCCTTTGGTATAACTAAAGACTAATCTTTGTTGACTCTATAGCATCTGAAAAAATAAAAAGTTAAATACAGCATCTAAAACAACAAAAAAGAAAAAAAATAGACAGGAAAGAAAGTAGAAAGGAAGGAAAGGAAGAAACAGGCAAGTTCGTTGGTAAATTCCTTGCAGGAGGTACAGTGTCCGATGACTGCCTGAGTCCTAGCTTTATCAATCGCTATGAACCTTGTGCAAGCCATTTAGCCTGCATGGTTCTCAATTTTCTCATCTATTTCATGAGTGCAATAATAATACCTACCACACAAGTTAATGTTGAGGCTCAAATGCAATACTGTATATGAAGAGGACTTTTTAAAGTACTGTCCACTCCATCTAGGTTGTGAATATGGAACCTGACCCTCCAGACCTGAATTCCCAACCAAATGGATTAATTGCACGCTCCTGTCTCAGAAACTATGTCTGAGATACACGTGATAGAAAAGAAAAAAGGGAGACTATATTTTCTAGGTGTTATGAGCTGAATTGTTTTCCTCTAAATTTTTTATGTTGAAGTTCTAACCCCTGGTACCTCAAAATGTGACTGTATTTGGAGACAGGGCCTTTAAAGAGGTAATTAAGGTAAAATAAAGCTGTTAAGATGGACTTTAATTCAATTTTCTGGTGCCCTTATAAGAAGAGGTGATTAGGGCACACGTATATACATAAAGAAAATCATAGAAAGTGACTACCCACAAGCCAAGAAGAAAGCTCTTGGAAGAAACCAACCTGCTGATGTCTTGATCTCAGGTATCCACCCTCTAGAACTGTAAGAAAATGAACCACTGTTGTGTAAGCAGCCCAATCTGTGATACTATGTTTTGGCGGCCCTAGCAAATTAATACATTAGGTAATAGCTACAAGGTGGTAAGAGTGGGGACTTACATGCTATTTCAGATTCGATACTTATCTATATACATTTGGTACTAGCTGGTATCTGGGTAGCAGTTTTGTGGTGATAAAAGATGATGAGATTCTGGGGGGAAATCTTAAGAACTGTTACTAGCTGTGTAATCTTGAAACAATTTCTACATTGCTATAAAATAGACAAAAATTTGAAAGAATTATTCAAGTTATTCGAATGTAAGTTATTCTGGAAGGTTTTTTTTTTTCCCCCACTTAGGGGAAATTTAAAAAATTTTCACATGGAAAATAATATACACAGAAAAACCTGCTTAATTTGCACATAGCTTAACTTGGCAAATTTAAATTCTAGAATCATTTTCCATGTGGGTGTGCGTTGAATGCTAATTAATGTTAATATTAGCCTCAGAAAAACATAATTAGGAAGGTAAATCTGCTGCTTTTCCCATCCCTCAAACCCAATAATGTATCCCGTTAGCAATTATTTAGGGGGAAGATCAGAAATTTGGCCAACTTCGCTACCTCTATTCATCATTAGTGCAAAAAATGGAGAGGGGAATAGGAAACATTACTACTTTTGTAATACTATTTTGTTCTTAAAATATGTGAATATCAGCAGAAAAAGTCACATAATGTTTTCAAGGCAAAATTAATGTAATTGTGTTGCACCAATGCTATTCTGTTATTGCCAGAGATCCCTACAATATTATTCTACATTTTATTACCATTTATATATTGTTTTAATACCATCTTCTGTACTGATTGATTTACATTAATTGTCCCCTTGTGTCCCAAGCACTTCCATAAACATGAACGCACCTTCTACAATAAAATAACCGCATTGGCAATTGACTGCAGCTTCTATTGAGGAATTTCACAAAAAGAGATTAAAATCTTCAATAACTCCAATAACTTTGTGTGGTCTAGAGTACTACCATAATGGGTTTGTCTAATTTCAGAGAATATTTGCCTCGCTTATCTTTTCACCAGCCCATAGTCATTAAACTGGTAGCTTATATGATGCATTTTCTTGGAGAGGAGAGGGGAGGGGGAAAACCTAAACATAAAAATTCCCTTTTTGTAAAGTTCTAACCTTGATTTTTAAATTACGAGGTTTTAAAATAATAAGTGAATGTGTTTGCTTTCCAGCAGGTAAGGAAGCAGCATGTAAAAACCTACTGGTTTCAGAGTGAGAAAAGAAAAGTGACTCAGAGCAGCCTGAGCTCCAGGAGGAATGCAGGCCCAGAAAGACAGGAGCACAGGACCTGGGTCAAGTCCCCACACACATGCCTGGGGGCAATTGTTTAAAGTTACTTTGTTCCTATCTTTTTCACCCAGATCTTCATGTTCTTAGAATCTGTAATACAAGGAACGACAGGTAGCCAAACAATACTTATGTTATTTTACTGTGAACTCTTGGTAAACAACTTTGGTACTGCCTCTTCTTTTCCTTTAAAAACCTGCTTGTAATGGCTGCTAATTGGAGTGTATATTCAAGGCCACTTGAATCTATGCTTCCAGGTTGCAATCCTCAAGCTTGGCCCAAATAAACTCTCTGCTTACATTAATTTTGCCTCAGGTTCTTCCTTTTAGGTTGACAATAGTGAGTCCTTAAATATGACAAAAGTGTTTAAAAACTGACTCTCCCAGGAAAAGGCTATTATTCCCTTGTTACTCCAACAATTTTGAACATAAAAGTGGATCACTTAGGAAAGGCTTAAAACTTTCATGACTTTACGTATCCATTTGTGATGAATTCGGTATATAAATTAAAGGACTAAATTAGAAGACTAAAATCACAATAGTTTAAACAAAACAAGGAATTGTATTTCCCACTTAGTAAGAGTCCAGGTGCACATAGTCTAGGGCAGGTAAAGCTGCCCAGTGCTGAAGATCTAGGCTTCTTCTGTCATGTTACTCTGTCATCCCACAGTGTCTCCTTCATCTAAGTAGCCCAATATGGCTCATTTTCACCAGGTTTGCTTTCTGGGAAACAAGAATGAGGAAAGAGGTGGGAGGAAAGTATGTCCTATCCTTTTAAGGATATATGAACATCACTTCCAGACTGGCCAGACCATATTCAAAAGGCCACAGCCAACTACCCATGAGGCTGAGAAATCTGTCCCACTGCAATTTCTTATATACAGAAGAAGTTAAGGGATGAGTAAGTTCTTCCACCTGAAAGAATAGGTAAATTCCCTTTTTCTTTAGAAATCTTAGTTCAGAATCCAGAAATTCCACGAAAACCATGCTGGAAACTGAGGCCATGTCCTTAGGCTTTGTGTGATATTCCATAGCCCACTGTAAAATGTGGAGCAGCATAGCCGATATCCAGCAGTATACCTTGGGTGCTTCATGGTGAATCAGAAAGTCGCCCCACGCATTTCAGAGCTGTGGTCATGTAAGAGCTGTGACAGTATCCTTTTCTCTCAGTAGGAACAGAAATCGTGAGATAAACATAGGCTATAAAACTTTGGAGTGGAAAAAAACACTCTAGGTTGTTACTGATCATTTCCACTTTCTTTTGGTCTAATTGAACTACTCTTAGTTCCTCTAGCAGTATGTTCATTATGGCAGCCTGAATTTACCATTACTAACACAGTTCTAATTTCTATTTTATCAGTTGGAAACAATTGCTTTTTTTACTGAATATAAAAGTATTTACTTCTCTTTATAAATGAGTATAAAAAGAGAAAAAGTAAAAATATTGCACAATTTTACCATCCAGAGATAATTCCTGCTAGCATTTTGGTATATATTCCTCCAGATTTTGTCAATGCATGGGGACCATGAACTAGTAAGTTCATTACCACACACTATCTTAAGCACATGCTATCATGCTATTTGGTAACTATGATACTATTTCAAGTTTTAAGGGAAACTTGCTACAGGGGTTACTTGGAAATCCTCTGGCTTTCTTGGTCCTCTACTTCCTACATGTTCCATCAGAGTCTCATCCCTAACTATCCCATGGTAATCTATCACCTTGGTTTGGGGATGCTTAAAACTTTTATGACTTTACTTATCCATCTGTGATGAGTTCAATATATTAATTAAAGTCTGTGGAAAGGTTTGCTTTTCTCCAACATTCTGATTTGTAGCAACTGAGAGAATAGGTCTCATGATGCAACTACTCTGAGTCTTTCTCCCATGGGTCCTGAGTGCTTGTTGCTGGGCTGTTCACCTCCTGGCTGAGAAATATTCCATGTATTATTTATATAGCTACAGTCTCTTTGGCACACTCAAGAAAAGCAAGAAATTTTACTCTCCACCTTTTAACAGAAAAGTCAAGCATTTATTAAGGATTTTACTGAAAAAAAATATCCTTATAGCTGATGATTAGCTAACTGTATTAGTCTGTTCTCACATTGCTATAAAGACATACCTGAGACTGCGTAATTTATAAAGGAGACAGGTTTAATTGACTCAGTTTCACATGGCTGTGGAGGCCTCACAATCATGGCAGAAGGCAAAGGAGAAACAAAAGCACATTTTATATGGCAGCAGGGCTTGTGCAGAAGAACTCCCATTTATAAAACTATCAGATTTTGTGAGACTTATTCACTACCACAAGAACAGGATGAAGGAAACCACTCCCATGATAAAATTTTCTCCACCAGGTCCCACACTAGACATGGGATTATTATAATTCAAGATGAGATTTGGGTGGGGACACTGCCAAACCATATAACTAAGCTGTTACAGAGAAATGTTATGCCCACTCTTGTGTAAGTTTTATTTTCCTTATATTCTGAAACATTTTTAGTGGGGATGGACAGACTCTCACTCTATTGGCCCAGGCTGGAGTGCAGCAGTGCAATCTCAACTGCTGCAACCTCCGCTTCCTGGGTTGAAGCAATTCTGGTGCCTCATCCTTCTGAGTAGCTGGGACTACAGGCATGCACCACCACACCTGGCTAATTTCCTATTTTGAGTAGAGATGGGATTTCACCATGATGGCCAGGTTGATCTTGAACTCTTGACTTCAAGTAATCCTCCTGCCTTGGCCTCCCAAAGCACTGGCATTACAGGCATGAGCCACTGCACATGGCCTATTCTGAAACTTTTTAAGTGAGGGATGTCTCATTGTGTTTTACCATCCAGTGTTGCCATTGAAAAACATGTTGTTATTCAATTTCTTACTTCTAGAATAAAATAGTCAATTTTATTCTGTTTTTAAAATCTTATTCATTTATTTTTAAATGTTAAGTTCAGGGTTACATGTGCAGGATGTTCAGGTTTGTTACATAGGTAAACTTGTGTCATGGGGTTTGGTTGTAAATATTATTTCATCAACCAGGTATGAAGCCTAGTATCCATTAGTTATATTTCCTGCTTCTCTCCCTCTTCCCACCCTTCAACCTCCAATAGGCCCCAGTGTGTATCGTTCCCCTCCATGTTTCCTTGTGTTCTCATTATTTAGCTCCCACTTATGGTAGGAACATGCAATATTTGGTTTTTGGTTCCCATGTTAGTTTGCTAAGAGTAATGACCTTCAGCTCCATTCATGTCACTACAAAGGACATGATCTCATTCTTTGTTGTGGCTACATATTATTCCATGGTGTACATGTACCACATTTTCTTTGTCCAGTCTATTATTAATGGACATTTGGGTTGATTCCATGTCTTCCTATTGTGAATAGTGGTGCAATGAACATATGCATGCATGTATCTTTATAATATAACAATTTGTATTCCTTTGGGTATATACCCAGTAATGCGGTTACTGGGTCAAATGGTAGTTCTGTCTTTAGATCTTTGAGGAATCACCACACTACCTTCCACAATGGTTGAACTAATTTACACTCCCATCAACAGTGTAAAAGCATTCCTTTTTCTCCACAACCTCACCAACATCTGTTGTTTTTTGACTTTTTAATAATAGCCATTCTGACTGGTATGAGATGGTATGCCATTGTGGTTTTGATTTGTATTTCTCTAATGATCAGTGATGTTGAGCTTTTTTTCATATGCTTGTTGGCCACACATATGTCTTCTTTTAAGAAGTGTCTGTTCATGTCCTTTGCCCACTTTTTAATTGGGTTGTTTGTTTTTATCTTGTAAATTGTTTAAATTCCTTGTAGATGCTGAATATTAGACCTTTGTCAGATGCGTAGTTTGCAAAAATTTTCTCCATTTCTGTAGGTTGTCGGTTTACTCTGTTGATAGTTTCTTTTGCTGTGCAGAAGCCCTTTAGTTTAATTAAAACCCATTTATCAATTTTAGCTTTTGTTGCAATTGCTTTTGACGTTTTGTCATAAAATCTTTGCCTGTGTCTATGTCGTGAATGATATTGCCTAGATTTTTTCCAGTGGTTTTTATAGTTTTGGGTTTTACATTTAAATCTTTAATCCATCTTGAGTTAATTTCTGTACATGGTGTAAGGAAGGGGTATAGTTTCAGTTTTCTGCATATGGCTAGCCAGTTACTCCACCAACATTTATTGAATAGAGAGTCCTTTCCCCTTTGATTATTTCTGTCAGGTTTTTCAAAAATCAGATAGTTGTAGGTGTGCAGTTTTACTTCTGGGTTTCCTATTCTGTTCTATTAGTCTATCTGTTTGCTTTAGTACCAGTACCATGCTGTTCTGGTTACTGTTGCCCTGTGGTATATTTTAAAGTTAAATTGTGTAATGCCTCCAGCTTTTTTTTCTTTTTGTTTAGGATTGCCTTGGTTTTGGGGGCTCTTTTTTCAGTTTTATATGAATTTTAAAAATAGATTTTTCTAGTTCTGTGAAGAATGTCAGTGGTAGTTTAATGGGAATAGCATTGAATCTATAAATTGCTTTTGGCAGTATGGCCATTTTAATGTTATTCGTTCTTCCTATTCATGAGCATGAAATGTTCTTTCATTTGTTTGTTTCATCTTTGATTTCTTTGAACAGTAGTTTGTAGTTCTCCTCATAGAGATCTTTCACTTCCCTTGTTAGCTGTATTCCTAAATATTATATTCTCTTTGTGGCAACTGTGAATGGGAATTCATTTATAATTTGGCTCTCAGCTTAATTGTTGTTGGTAAGTAGGAATGCTAGAGATTTTTGCACATTGATTTTGTATCCTGAGAATTTTCCAAAGTTGCTTATCTGCTTAAGAAGTTTTTGGGATAAGATAATTGTGTTTCCAGATATAGGATCATGTCATTTGCAGACAGAAATAGTTTCACTTCCTCTCTTCCTATTTGAATGCCCTTCATTTACTTCTCTTGCCTGATTGTTCTTACCAGAACTTCCAATACTAGGTTGAATAGGAGTGGTGAGAGAGGGCATCCTTGCCTTGTGTCGGTTTTCAAAGGAAGCACTTTCAGCTTTTGCCCATTTGGTATGATGTTGGCTGTGGGTTTTTCCCATACGGCTCTTATTTTGGAGCATGTTCCTTCAAAATCTAGTTTATTCATAGTTTTTAACATGAAGGGAAGCTGAATTTTATCAAAAGCCTTTTCCACATTTATTGAGATAATCATGTGGTTTTTGTCTTTAGTTCTTTTTATGTGATAAGTCATATTTATTGATTTGCATATGTTGAACCAACCTTGCATCCTAGGGATAAAGTCGACTTGATCATGGTGAATAATCTTTTGATGTGCTGCTGGATTTGGTTTGCCAGTATATTGTTGAGGACTTTTGCATTGATGTTCATCAAGGATAGTGGCCTGAGGTTTTCTTTTTTTGTTATATCTCTGTCATATGCTGGCTTAATAGAATGAGTTAGGGAGGAGTCCCTTCTTTTCAATTTTTTGCAATAGTTTCAGTAGGAATGGTACCAACTCTTCCTTGTACATCTGGTAGTATTCAGCTGTGAATCCATCTGGTCCTGGACTTTTTTTGGTTGGTAGACTATTTATTATTACTGCCTCAATTTTAGAGCTCATCATTGGTCTGTTCAGGGATTCAATTTCTTCCTGGTTCAGTGTTGGGAGGGTAGATGTATCCTGGAATTATTTCATTTATTCTAGGTTTTCTAGCTTATGTGCATAGAGATGGTTGTTTGTGTTCTTGTGGTGTCAGTAGTCGTGGTGGTGGAAATATCCTCCCTATTATTTCTGATTGTGTTTATTTCTACCTTCTCTCTTTTTTCCTTATTAGTCAAGCTAGTGGTCTATCCATTGTATTATTATTATTATTTATTTATTTATTTATTTTAAATCAGCTCCTGGTTTCATTGATCTTTTGAATGGAATCTTTTGAATGAATCTTTTTCATGTCTTTATCTCCTTCAGTTCAGCTCTGATTTTGATTATGTCTCATCTTCTACTAGCTCTCGGGTTTGTTTGCTCTTGGTTCTCTTGTCCTTTTAGTTGAGATGTTCAGTTGCTAACTTGAGATCTTCCTAGCTTTTTGATGTGGGCATTTAGTGCTATAAATTTCCCTCTTAACACTGCCTTAGCTTTGTCCTAGAAATCCTGGTATGTTGTATCTTTGTTCTCATTAGTTTCACAGAACTTCTTGATTTCTGCCTTAATTTCATTATTTACCCAAAACTCATTCAGGAGCAGGTTACTCAATTTCCATGTATTTGTATGGTTTTGAGTGAATTTCTTAGTCTTGAGTTCTAATTTGATTGCACCCGTGGTCCAAGAGACTGTTATGATTTCAGTTCTTTTGCATTTGCTGAGGAGTGTTTTACTTCCAATTATGTGATTGATTTTAGAGTAAGTGCCATGTGCTGATGAGGAGTGTATATTCTATTATTTTAGTGTGGAGAGTTCTGTAGATATTTATGAGGTCCAGTTGATCTAGAGCTGAGTTTGGTCCTGAATATTTTTGTTAATTTTCTGTCTTGATGATCTGTCTAATATTGTCAGTGGGGTGTTCCCCAGTAGTCTTATATTATTACTATGTGGGGGTCTAAGCTACTTTGAAGGTCTCTAAAAGTTGTTTTATGAATATGGCTACTCCTGTGTTGGGAGCATATATATATATATATATAGGATAGTTAGCTCTTCTTGTTAAATTGAAACCTAACTCATTATATAATACTCTTCTTTGGTCTTTTTAAATCTTTGTTGGTTTAAAGTCTGTTTTGTTGGAAACTAGAATTGCAATCATTGCTTTTTGCTTTTTTTCCATTTGCTTGGCAAATTTTCCTCCATACCTTTATTTTTAATCTATGTGTGTCTTTTTACATGAGATGGGTCTCTTGAAGACAGCATACCAATGGGACTTCATTCTTTATACAGCTTGCCACTTTGTGTCTTTTAATTTGGGCATTTAGCCCATTTACATTTAAGGTTAATATTGTTATGTGTGAATTTGATCCTGTCATCATGATTATAGCTGGTTATTTTGCTGACTTGTTTATGTGGTTGCTTCATAGTTTCACTGGTCTGTGTACTTCAATGTGCTTTTGTAATGATTGACAACAGTTTTTCCTTTCCATATTTAGTGCTTCTTTCAGGATCTCTTTCTTGAAAGGCAGGTCTGGTGGTAATGAATTCCCTCAGCATTTGCTTGTCTGCAAAGGATCCAATTTCTCCTTCACTTATGAAGCTTAGTTTGTCTGGATACAAAATCCTTTACTGGAATTGCTTTTCTTTAAGAATGTTAAATATGGGCCCCCAATCTTCTCTGGTTTGTAGGGTTTCCACTGAGAGGTCCACTGTTAGTCTGATGTCCTCCTTTTGTAGGTGACCTGGCCTTTCCTTCTGGCTGCCTTAATATTTATTATTTCATTTTAACTTTGGAGAATATGATGATTATGTGTCTTGGGGATGATCTTCTCATGTAGTATCTTACTGGGGTTCTCTGCATTTCCTGAATTTGAATATTGCCCTGTCTAGCAAGGTTGGGAAACTTATCCTAAATGATATCCTGAAATACATTTTCCAAATAGGTTCCATTCTCCCCAGCTCTTTCAGGTACACCAATCAGTCAAAGATTTGGTCTCTTTACATAAAGAGTTTTCTTCATTCCTTTTCATAATGTCTCTATTCTTGTCTGCCTATCCCTTACTTCAAACTCTGAGATTCATTCCTCTGCCTGGTCTATACTGCTATTAATACTTGTGATTGCATTATGAAAGTCTTATATCATGTTTTTCAGCTCTATCAGGTCAGTTATGTTATTCTCTATCCTGGGTATTTTGTTTTTCCGCTCCTGTAATATTTTATCATGATTTTTAGCTTCCTTGCATTGAGTTAGAACATGATCCTTTAGCTCAGTGAAGTTCATTTTTATACACATCCTGAGGTCTATTTCTGTTATTTCAGCTATATCAGCCTCACCCCATTTCAAACTCTTGCTGGAGAGGTGATGTGGTCTTTTGCAGGAGAGAGGGCATCCTGGCTTTTTGAGTTTTTTGTGTTCTTGTGCTGATTCTTTCTCATCTTTGTGAACTTATCTACCTTCAGTCTTTGAAGTTGCTGATCTTTGGATGGGGTTTGGGTTTTGTTGTTGTTGTTTGTTGGTATGTTTTGTTTACTTTTTCTTTTTAATATTCTGGCTACTTTTCTGTAGGGCTGCTATGATTTGCTGGGCATCTGCTCCAATCCCCAGTCACTTTGGATTTTCCAGTACTGCTTCCCTGGGTTGGGGGAGGGTCCCTGCCTCTGTGTTGCTTCCGGGTGGGCCACAACTCTGCCCTGACTTTCTCATTTTCTGGTTTGAACTGTTTTCCCCATCGGTCTCAATGTGAGAACCTGGATGTTTCAGTTGAGGTTGCTGTATTTACTTTCCCCTTTTGTTCCTCTCTGTGAGGGCCATGCACTGTAGCTGCTTCTAGTCAGCCATCTTTGCTAGCTCCTCCAATTTTATTCTATTCTAAAATGCTTTCATAAGCTTTTAGGATCCTTCTTTCCAGCTTCAAAAAACTTACGAGTATGGGCCTAAGTGTGGGTCTTTTTTTTTTTCTTTAACTTATATTGCTAGATATTTTTAATTTGAAGGCTTGTATTTTTTCTTATCTTTGGTAAATAGTCTTACATTTTTCCTTTGACTAATGTCTCTCCTGTATTCCTGTATTATCTCTGGTCTTTCTCTAAACATTCTTTTCTTTCTTTTAGCTACAGCTCAATAGACCTGAACATTTTTTTTCAAAGTATATTTGGCCTCCTTATTTGATTTTCCAAGTCTCATAACTCTCTTTTATATTCTTAATACTTTGTGCTTTACATTCTGGGACATTTTCTCTTATTGCATTCAGTATTTTTGTACTGTAGAAGCATCATATTGAGACAACAGGGTATATAAGTTATGATATCCCTTCTTAGCAACATATACATTAAGAATTAGAAACTATAACTTTCCCAAGTAACATTAATTTGTCATCACCAAATTTTAAGTAATCGTCTACTGCAACTATGTAATCTCTCAGTTAGAATTGGCTTAGATCCAATCTTCAGGGCCATAAAAGAAACTAAAATTTCATGAATGATAGCTAAGTGAATATACCAAGGCTGAAATAACTTTAAAAATGCTAGAAAACTTAAAATGAAATATGAGTAATTTAAATTCAGTTGAGGTCATATACAGCAGAATTGAAACTACAAAAAGACAACTCAATGTTTGATTTTAAAAAATTAACATGTTATTCTAGAATACAGAAATTTAAAAAGGATTTGATACAAAAAAGATATGTGAAACAGAAAAAAAGAGAATTATAATATATATTATAGATTTTTTTTTAAGTAGAAATGGATTAAAGTTCAGGACCCACATCTGTTTCTTAACGTAGTTTTTCTCAGAAGCTGATATAGAAATAAGGAAATTGAAGCTATTTGTTGGAAGAAATAGCAGCCGTTGCTCTGTCTTTCTGGCTTCCCTTTTTTACCTGCTTAGGGAGTTTTTCCAAACATTGATGAGGTGAGGGGAGCTCTGGGGCCACAGCAGCTGTTCAGCATTGGAAGGCCTTGCAA
This sequence comes from Piliocolobus tephrosceles, assembly GCF_002776525.5. Taxonomy (NCBI): domain Eukaryota; kingdom Metazoa; phylum Chordata; class Mammalia; order Primates; family Cercopithecidae; genus Piliocolobus; species Piliocolobus tephrosceles. The sequence goes on along the minus strand of NC_045434.1, from coordinate 122,511,106 downwards.
AGGAATCCTAGGACTGTTCACCCTAGACCTTGGGGTCAACATTTTTTTCTTTCCCATTTCCGTATGTTCTAGATTCCTTTTTCTTGCCATTGGAGTAGTAAGAGGCAAGCCTTGGGAAGAGCAGATCCATTCTTGACTTGTCAGGAGTCTACACTATTGTAGGCAAGAAATATTTATTCGTGTGATGATTTTTAACTCCTTGGAGACCTAGCACTAGATAGGGGTTAAAACTAAATTTAAGATAGTAGTTGATAATTTTAAAGTATTCCTTTGACAATATTTTTCCCTAGGAAGAAATTATCTTTCTTTTGTGATGCTTAGAAACCTGTGACTACATAAGCCCAAGTGTGTTTGTTTAGGATCCTTGTTCCTGAGGCCTCTTTCTCTCTTAATATCTAGCATTTCCTTTTTGAGTGCTAGTTAAATACAAAGTAAATAGAGTAGATCATATTGGCATATAAACAGGGCTCGATATTTGATTAGCAAAAGTCGAATTTTTTTCAGATTACATTTTTATTACAGAGACTGAGAATCCTGCAAGATCTCTGGGAATGGAGCAGGCATTTCAGAGATCTTCCATGGAAAATGGTAGACTAAATTATATTGCATGAAATATGGGGCTTTTGAGTTTGTGATTATTTCATTTAGCTTTCCTCCAACTTTGTTTAAGAAGAAGTCACATTCCTTCAGTAGTAAGAATATTTATTCTTTATCTGTTCATTGGGAAATTGATAAATTCCACTATTCCTTCCCTCTGGGTCTCTAACATCCACAGTCACTGGATTGTTTAATATCCACCAAAGACTCTAAATGGGGAAATAAAGCAGAGTGCCCTCGCAGATGTTTCTCAGTCAAGTCTCACAGATCACAAGAGACTGGATCTTGTGCCTAACTCAATCCCAAAGATAGGGCTTCTCAATGCTCAAACCAGAATCAATTGGAGAACATAAGGAAGGTGTGCATCAAAGATTCAAAGACAAGCCACATCTGTTTGACCTGAAAGAACACAGAAATTGATGAATTGATAAAGGAAAGAATAAAAATTTCTAAGGCAACCAGTCTAGTGCCATCTGCTTCTGCTTAGCACTAACTTTCCCTAAAGCCCCACATGTAGAAAAGAAATCTTATTATTATGCTAATTTATGGGTGAAAGAAGTGAATCTTAGAGTAACTTGCCCAATGTCAAACAGCTAGTATCTGAGCTGTTGTGATGAATTACAAGGTTCATATACTTTCTAATATGCCATCACATCTCACAATTAAAATATAATGTGATAAGTGCTGGATGTAGGTAAGCCTGGGGAACTATGGTTTCAAGTATGCCAAGGAGGACAGTCATGAAATAGTTATCAAGGTCAGTGACTTATAAATTAATCACTCAGAATATGTTTATTTCCTAGAGTAGTGACTGTCACAAATAGGCTATCAAGGAGTATTATTCACAAGTGTAATTTTAAAAATATATATATAGGGCCAGATGTAGTGGCTCACGCCTGTAATCCCAGCACTCAGGGAGGCCGAGGAAGGTGGATCACGAGGTCAGGAGTTCGAGACCAGCCAGACCAACAAGGTGAAACCCCATCTCTACTAAAAATACAAAACTTGGCCAGGTGTGGTGGTGGGCGCCTGTAATCCCAGCTACTCAGAAGGCGGAGGCAGGAGAATTGCTTGAACCCAGGAGGCATAAGTTGCAGTGAGCTAAAGTCGTACCACTGCACTCCAGCCTGTGTGAAAAAGTGAGACTCTGTCTCAAAAATAAATAAATAAATACAAATAAATAAAATTTTTAAAATATGGTGCTATATTCAACAAAGTAAATGATACAATCAGGAGAATCTTAGTTTCCACGTTCAGAGAGCAGACTTCTGGCGGAATCTCTCCTTCCATGGAGATACAGGAAATGAGAAGAAGGGATAACATGGCAGCAATGCAGATGACACAGCAGAACTCTCTTTATGAAAAAGAAAAAATGCCTTCAGGAGAAATAAAGTATCTGGCCTGTATATACATGTTAATGTTTGTTAGAATTTTTTTGTTATTTGTTTTTGTATTCGTATTTTGATAAAATGCTCCCAGATCAAGCAGGAAATTGTGGAGAGGATGATGAGAGCCCAGCTGCTGCCTCCAGGGAGGGATGAGTGGTTTTGCCAGCAGCTGGGAATCCTCACGTAACAGCTGATAGGTCAAGATCACAAATAGATACATCCATCTCTACTCCTACTCCCATAGGATTTTAATTCATTGAGGTCTTAGTTTGTTTCTGACCCAAATAAAATGTACAGGACTCCCTTCTTACTTTTCTCTTTCATGTTTTATTTCCTGTTTTTCTTTTGTTTCTATGAATCATGTATTCACAATAAAACCGGCTGATTTGAAAAATCCACGTACTCTAAAATGTAATTATTCCATTCAACAACAGTCTTTTCATACATAAAGGCTTACTTCATCTTCCTATTGGGGTCACCCATCTGGCTATCCTGGTGAGAGAAAAAGCAGCTTTAACAAGAAGATTCTCTTTGGTCAGAGTAAATGAAAACCATCAAGAGAAAACTCAAGCAGGGTTCAGTGTAACTGACAGTGCAGTTTCCCTTTTTGATCTTTCCTCCACCCCCTCAGTAAGCCAATTCATTCTTCCAGGTGTGGAGCACCGAGATGAATCCTAGCACTGATCTGTAGCTCTTCTCTAGAATATCACAAAGTGTTTACAAGTTCATTTCCATCCAGCCATTGTCTATTGTCCTTGGATGGTTTTCCTCTTTTCATTTGTTACCCGCTGTGCTTGTTTTGTTACTTGGTTTAATTTTTCTTTTATCAGATTCCATTCTGTTTCCGTAACTCCCACTTTATCTCCCATTCCCCTTTAAACAGGCATCTAAGTGGAAATAACTGTGTTTGCTTCTGTAGAATATAGTGGTTATATTCATAAAATTTAAAAAAGAAGTACGAGATCTCTGGTTTAGAAGTCTCTTCAAGAACAACGCTTATCATAAGGACAGTCCGTAAGTAAGTGTTCTGTAAACATTTGTTGAAAAAAATAAATGAAACAGAAACTCAGTTTTTCTTTTTCCTCACTGTCAATCTATGCTGTCTTCAAAACTTAACCCCTTCCAAATGCTATCCAGGCAAAACCCATACAGCTGCACATATCTCTACTTGACATCCTTTGATATCAAACTTAATGGAGAAAGGATATTAATATTTATCAGGTACCACCTACCAATGTCAGGCTCCAAACTAAGTAGTTTTCTCATAATATATTTAAGTCCTCTCAAAATTTTCCCTTATAGAGAGAACAAAATAGTGACTCATAATCATTAAGGTAAGATTTTCTCAGTTTGTATGTAGAAAATCACAAATAATTGTTGCTTCCAACAGCACACCTAATGAATTTTTTGGAGAGAGTACAAAGGAAGTATATATAATTTTTAATACCCATCAGAGAGGTGAGGTGCACAAAAAAGTTAAAGGAACTAAATTTCAGAGCTCTACAACTCCTCCTAGGAGAAAAGGCAACTCCTGATAAGTTCATCCATGGAAACATAGTGGGAGAAGATGCAGAACCAACATAGATGGTGAAATTTACAGGGTAAGGAGAAGCCAGCCAAAATTCTAAAGGGCACACACAGGCTGGCATGACACTAAAGTCTTGAGGACCTCCAGCTGTATCCACCTGCCAATTCTTTCTCAGAGCAGAAGGTCAGAGAAAGATGTGTACAACGATGAAAGCTGGAAATAGGACTGGAGAGCAGAGAAAGTTTCCCCTTAATGTGAAAAGCAAGACATATAAAGCAGTAAGACATCATAAGATTTTTATGGGTGCCTATATCAGCCAAGTTCTGCTTGAACGATAGTCCTAAGAGGGCCCTCAAATTACTTGGAACAAGTAGTGCCTTGAAATTTACTCCAACTGTAACCCCTCCCACATGCAGCTAAATTGCAGATTAGACAAAAGAACATACTCGACTAGGGGGATAAATATCATTTACTTCTTCAATCTCTATACCATCTCTGGTAAGGTGCTTTCAACCAGAAGTCTTCTAACCTAGATCACAAAATGACTGTGGGCAAGGTCTGTGTCCTCTAAGTCAATTCCATTCTGTGTAATCCCAATGTGAGGTATCTTCATACAAAAATCCTGACAAACATGTGGTCAAAATCGAATGAAATCTATGCTGAGAGTCAATTCAGATGGAGAGGTTGATAGATGCAAAGTCATATACAGACATAGATGTTCTTTAGAGCCTTTTTGGTTGGATTTTCAACTAGTCTTAGTGATCCTATGTCCTTTCATTTTCCCTCCCAGATTCCAAATTTACTACTTCTTTGATCCAAGAGAGCAGGAGTCTCAAAAATCAAATGTCTTCTGTAACCAGGAAGGTAAACTAACTGTATTGAGCCAAATCAGCTGCTTAATGAGGCAATAGAGAGTAATAAGAAATGCAAACAGGCAAAGAGATGCAAAGTGATGCCATGCCAAAATGTGTTCAAATTCATGCATATTTTTAACAGTCTCCTGACCAAGAAAGATCTGTTTCTTACACCACCAGTTTGTCCTATGAAAAGAATGGTTAAAAATCCACAGTTTTTGATGACAGACAAAACTGGTTTCAAGGTCTATCTCTGCCACTTGCTGACAGTTTTAACTCAGGCCCTGTCATTGACCACGACCAGTCTTAGATCCCATTTTAATCAAAGGATAATAATAACACCTGCTGTATACGTTGTAGTATGGAACAAATAATGAGGGAATGTGTATAAATTGCTTTCAGCAGCACCTGATACATAGTGAGTTCTCAATATATATGAACTATTATTAGTATGAATGAATCATGCTGAAAACATCTTTGCAAAATTATCACAGTAAGAGAAATCTGACATAGTTGACTCCATCTTGCTTCGAACCTCCAAGCTGTCCTTGGTCATTCCTGGGCATAGGCCAAGCTAATTTGGAGAGGAATTTAGTTTATAGTTTATCCTTAAAGCAAGGATGATAATAGTGCTTCCCCAAAATAAATCGCTTTTGTAAAACTAATAAAAGGCTCAAGGTTAGGATTATGGAGAGGGACCTAAATACTGATAAGATGTAGGTATACTTTCTATAATTTCTTACTGCTCAGGAGTCTTGTGGCCAGAGGTCACAAGATTTGTGACTTCCCCAATTCCTCCTGTAGATAACATCACTATTGTAGAGTCTGAGATTAGTCTTTTGAGATTTTTTTTTTATAAGACTTTTGCATTCTTGCAACTAAGAGACCTCACCTGGACACGTGACTCATGACTCAACTAGTCCTGTGGCCCCACCCAGAGGTGGATTTAGTGTACAGAGATAATTTTCTATGCCCTTACGATTTCATCCCCAACCATTCAGCAGCACCCATTCCCTATCTCCCTGCCCACCAAATCGTCCGTAGAAACCCCAACCTCTGAGACTTTTGGGAGACTGATTTGAGTGATAAACCAGTCTCCCACGTGGCTAGCCTCATATCAGTTAAAATCTTTCTCTACTACAACATCACTGTCTAAGTGAATTGATAATTGTGCAGTAGACAGGAAGAACCCATTGGTCTGTCATTATAACCAAGTTTTCCAAAAAGGTTTTACTGTTAAGTTTTCAAATGTATTCTTAATAGGATCTAGAAAGATTTATTTTAAATGTTCCTGGGATTTTATTATTAGGATTTATGCTTGCAGTTATTCAACCAAATATAGTATATATAATCATGCAGGAAACCAGAATATGCCACCCCAAAATATGCCTCTTTGCCATAAGAATTCTTTTGAGCTGATTATTTTTAGAAATAGCAAACACATAAGAAGCCCTGAAAAGAGAGTAGAAATTACCCTTTTGTAAGAGCAATTTACATTTATAAAGGAAATCTGCATTTGTAAGGATGTCTCTCTTTCTGTATCAGCAGAAGGATGACTAAATCACCAGAAAATCTTATCAATGGAAAAGTAACCAATTTAAATCTGTGTAACAAACCTTACTCTTGTTTTACCCTACTTTTTCTGGTTACCTCCCTAACCAGCCTTCCTTTACCCCCATTTCTTTGTTTCCTCTGAGGATGGTATTTAAGTCTCAATTCTAAGCTACCTCTTTGGGTATCTGCTACGTACAGTCATACACCACATAACAACCTATTAGTAAAAAATGAACCATGTATATGACAGTGGTCCTACCTTTCCTGAAAAATTCCATTGCCTACTGATGTCATAACCATCATAACATCACAGTGCATCACATTGCTCATGAAGACTAAACTCAGATTTTTATCTTGCCCAAATTCCTATCTAAGGGATATCTCATCTGGGGAGTCATGCCCTACAAATCATAAATTCTCATCAGATGAGTTTTATTTAATGCTATATGTCTTGACTTACTTTTCCCACCCAACTCTGGCATAACATTACAAGACCGGGAAGAAAATCAAAATATTTTACTCCAGACATGTTTCTTTGCCATATCTTGAAATAGCTCTGCAAAGCAGTCCTCTGTAGGGGGAAAATTTGCATCTGTAAAGAATATCTATTAACAAAGCTAGATCTTTTTCTTCCAGGCCCTCCCAATCCTAAAAAGATTAACTAAAAGTCTAACACCTTTTAAAGATCTGAATAGGAAACATTTGTCAGCTATTGTCTCTAAGGACAGCCGCTATAAGACTTCAAAAGAAGTCTTTTATCTTAACCTGAACATTTCCTTTCTATCAAACCCTGGTCTTTAGACAAACTCGACCAATTGTCAACCAGAAAATGTTTAAATTTACCTATAGCCGGGAAGCCCCTGCTTTGAGATGTCCTGCCTTTCTAGACCAAACCAATGTAGTTCTTAAATGTATTTGATGGATGTCTCATGCCTCCCTAAAGTGTATAAAACCAAACTGGGCCCCGAACACATTGGACACATGTTCTCAAGACTTCCTGAGGGCTGTGGCATGGCCCATGATCGCGCACATTTGGCTCAGAATAAACCCCTTCAAACATTTTACAGACTTTGACTCTTCCTTGACACTCACGTACTTGTGGTGATGCTGGTGTAAACAAACCTACTGCATTTTCAGTCATATAAAATTATAGCACATACAGTTAGGTATTGATAATAAATGTAAGGGAAGAGACCACCCCTTATATCATCTTATGCCCAATTTCTGCCTCCAAAGAAAGAAGAAGTAAAAACTAAAAGGCAGAAATGAAATCCACAGGTAGACAGCCCAGTGCCGCACCCTGGGCCTGGTAGTTAAAGATCAACCCCTGACCTAATTGGTTCTGTTATCTATAGATTACATTGTATAGAAATGCTCTGTGAAAATCCCTATCTTGTTTCATTCCAATCTAATTACCAGTGCACACAGCCCCCGGTCACGTACCCCCTGCTTGCTCAATGAATCACGACCCTCTCACATGCACCTCCTTAGAGTTGTGAGCCCTTAAAAGGGACAGGAATTGCTCACTCGGGGAGCTCGGCTCTTGAGACTGAAGTCTTGCCAATAAGTCTTGCGAATAAACTCCTTCCTTCTTTAACTCGGTGTCTGAGGAGTTTCGTCTGCCTCTCATCCTGCTACAAATGTATTACTGGTCTATGTATTTACTATACTATACTGTTTATCATTATTTTAGAGTCTACTCTTTCTACTTATTAGAAACATAAGTTCATTGTAAAACAGTCTCAGGCAGTTCTTCAGGAGGTATTCCAGAAGAAGCCATTCATAGGAGATGACAGCTCTATGCATGTTATTGCCCCTGAAGACCTTCCAGTGAGACAAGATATGAAAAGACAGTGATATATATAACCCTGACTCTCTGTAGGCCTAGGCAAATATGTGTGTTTGTGTCTTAGTTTTTGACAAAAATGTTTAAAAAGTAAAAAGTAAAATAAAAAATTTTTGAAGTAGAAAAAAGTTTATAGAATAAAGACATAAAGAAAATAGTTTTGACTGGGCGCAGTTACTCATACCTGTAATCCCAGCACTTTGGGAGGCCAAGGTGAGTGGATCACTTGAAGTCAGGAGTTTGAGACCTGCCTAGGCAATGTAGTGAAACTCCTTCCCTACTAAAAATACAAAAATTAGCTAGGTGTGGTGGTGCACACTTGTAATCCCAGTTACTTGGGAGGCTGAGGCAGGAGAATCACTTGAACCCAGAAGGTGCAGGTTGCAGTAAGCCAAGATTACACCATTGCAGTCCAACTTGGGCGACAAGAGTGAAATTCCGTCTAAAAAAATTTATATATTTTTGCAGAGCTGTACAAAGTGTTTATGTTTTAAGCTAAATGTTATTACAAAAGAGTCAAAAAGTTAAAATTGGAAAGTTTATAAAGTAAAAAAGTTACAGTAAATAAGGTTAATTCATTATTAAAGAAAGAAACATATTTTAATGAATTTAGGGTAGCCTAAGTATGCAGTGTTTTTGAAGCTTACTGTACAGTTATGTACAATACTGTACAAATATTGTATAAATTATGTACAATACTGTACAAAACTGTACAGTAATGTCCTAGGTCTTAACATTCACTCAGGATTCACTCAATGACTTACCTGAGAGAAACTTCCAGTCCTGTAATTTCCATTCACGGTAAATGCCCTATATAGGTGTGACATTTTTATCTTTTATACATTATTTTTACTGTGCCTTTTTTTTTTGGAGACTGAGTCTCACTCTGTTGCCCAGGCTGGAGTGCAGTGGCACAATCCCAGCTCACTGCAACATCTGCCTCCCGGGGTCAAGGATTCTCCTGCCTCAGCCTCCTGAGTAGCTGGGATTACAAGCACATGCCACCATACCAAGCTAATTTTTTGTATATTTAGTAGAGATGGGATTTCATCATGTTAGCCAGGCTGATCTTGAACTCTTGACCTCTGATGATCTGCCCACCTCAGCCTCCCAAAGTACTGGGATTGCTGGCGTGGGCCACCGTGCCCAGCCTACTGTGCCTTTTTTATGTTTAGATATATTTTGATACAGAACTACCTACCATTGTGTTATATAATGCCTACAGTATTCAGTAAAGTAACATGCTATACAGGGTTGTATCCCAAGAGCAATAAGCTATACCATGCAGCCTGCGTTTATAGTAGGCTCTATCATCTAAGTTTGTGTAAGTATACTCTATGATGTATGCAGAGCAATAAAATCACCTAATGACACATTTCTCAGACAATAGCCTTGTCATTAAGTGATATATGACTTTATATATAAAATATACATGTTGAAAAACTTCTGCTTGTTTTTCTCCTGTTAATCTGTCTTTTGTTACAGGGGTTTCCAGCTGAGAACTCAGAAAGAATAAAAGAAAATTGTTTTCCTTTCCTATAATCATATATTAAGTACAATATATATCATATATATTAACAATAATGACTTATTGATGGTTCGTGGTTAGTACATTGTTTATTAATGGCATCTAGATATTTTCTGCCATATATATGGAGATCCAGTTATTTCTATATTTTTGGAAGCATTTTTCCCTTAGAAGTGTGCTGTTCTGGATATACCCTTGGAATATTGTTTTCAGAATTATTGATCATTTTACAGACCCTTTCTTATTAAAAAACTATAAATATTCAATAAAAAATATCTAAATGCAATGACAAGATTTCTTTGGGAAGTAACAAGTGAAATAAAAATGAAGCAGTATTACGGCTCATTTTTTGTTATTTTATCCAGCTGTCATGTTAATAAATTGTTGTTGACACAGTAAACCTATGGCTGCTGTTTCAATGGCTAAAAGCCTATTTATATGCACCCTATCAATGTTTTATGAATAGATTTCCCATCGTATTTTGACTTAGAGCAAAATGTGTTACTTTGCTGAAAGATATCTTCTGTGATCACAGTCTCTTGATAACTTTTAAAATAAGGACTTTAGGCCGGGTGCAGTGACTCACACCTATAATCCCAGCACTTTGGAAGGCAGAGGTGGGTGAATTACGAGGTTAGTAGTTAAAGACAGGCTGACCAAGATGGTGAAACCCTGTCTCTACTAAAAATACAAAAAATTAGCTGGGCATGGTGGCGGGCACCTGTAGTCCCAGCCACTCTAGAGGCTGAGGCACAAGAATAGCTTGAACCTGGGAGTCAGAGGTTGCAGTGAGCTGAGATCTCACCACTGCACTCCAGCCTGGGTGACAGAGCGAGACTCCATCTCAAAAAAATAATAATAAAATAAAAACAAAAATAAAAATGTAAAAAATAGGGACTTTAAAGACTCCTATTATAAAATGGGATTTTTTTCTGAAATGTCTATTGATCATTTATATTATAATTTTTCTATGCAAATGTTTCACATAAACATTTGCTAAGGTCTCATAATATCTCTAAGAAATAATAATAATTTATTTGATGAATATTTTTTGACAAGCCACTCTGTTCCAGAGCCAGACAATACAATGGTAAATAAGATTGACATGGTCCCTGATCTCCTGGAGCTTACTATCTAATGAGAAAGATATTATTAAAAAATAAGATTAGTTGCATTCAAATTTTAAAGAGTTTATCTGAGCATTCAGTGATTCATAAATCGGGCAGCACTGGACTGCAAATAGTTTGGAACTGCGCTGGAGAAGTGAGAAAGGAAACTTATGAAGTGTGGGCACAAGCAAGACAAATACATATATAATTGGTTAGAATGGCAAGTTCCTAGTTAGAGGTTAGTTGATGTTTTCTGAATGGCTAGAGGTTTGATTTGCTTTGGTAGGAACTTAAAGTGCTAGAGCCATGCCAATCTAATAGCCCCCAGTTACAATTATTTTTAGCAGCATTCATTAAAAAACAGAACAGTTACACAAGATGTATTCCCAATTGTGACAAATATTACAAAGTAAAAGCAATTTGTATTTATTGCATTCATTCATTTATCAAATGCATATGTCAGGAAACATGCAGGGTGAAAAGAAAAACCATGAATATTACAGTTCTTCTATCCATAGCCTAACCTGTTATCTCTAGGAAGATAGATAAATAAAAACACAGCTAAAGATGATGAGGATAAAATAGAGACCGATAGATAGTAATACAGCATTCTAGAGGAGAGGCTAAGATTCTACCTGGGCAAGCATAAATGAAGGCTTCTCAGAGGAGTTTACATTCTGTGTGGTTATGGCAGAATAAACAGAATATGGCTGATAGAAAAGTTAGAGAAAAGGAATCTAAGTAAAGGATACTTTTAAAAAGGCGTTGGGGTACAAAGAATGATATATTCCTTAAAAAACTTGTTTCAATCACAACTTTTGTGGGAACTATTGTATAAAATGCAGAGCTGAAAATAAGTCCTCCTTGTCCTTTTGGAGCTCAAAGTCTAGAAATTGAAGGAAAAAAAGTACAAATAAGTATATGTTATAAAGTGTTTATTGTATTAGAATCCTATGCCATATCTATAATCTGATTTCAGAATATCAGAAAACTATTACTTTTGAATCTAGGAAAATGATCACATAAATATCCATCAAATTAGTGTGGGAAAAGAGCAAGAGAGAATAATGATCTACTTAAACACTTAAAATACAATCTTTAACACCTTTATCATTTAAATAGTTGCGAATTGGTGAATGAATGGACAATTGTAGGCCCATGAATAAGAATAAATGAAGTAACTGAACATGTGGCACTTCAAATCAGTGGGGAAAAGTGTGTTTTAATGACAGATGCTTAGAAAAAAAAATAAATCTGAACCCTTACTTTGAGGGATCAGTGAGACTTCTCCTCCTTCCTTCTGAATTTCTCTAAGCACTTCTTGCCTCTCAACACCTCCTCACAGTCATTAATAGATTTGACAGGAAGACTTGGGTTGAGCGCCACTTATTTCTCTCTTCTTTCTCCTTGGAATTGTCTTGTCTGCAGAGAATATGCCATTGATCTACTCTCAAATATGCAGTAAACTGGTAGTAACTGCCTTCTCCCTCCAGTAGGCACCTATATTGTCTTGTGCTTCCTGTGACTGGGTGGGTGAGGCTACCTGAAAGATCAGTGAGGTCTAGCATTTAGCTTAAGGAAAGAAAAAAAATAGACTTCTAGTGTTGTTAGAGTGAATGCTTTCAAGCTTTGCTGAGGCTTGACAAAGTACAGAGCATGTGGGTCTGTGACTCTAGCAGGTGTTGCTGGTGTATATCATGCCATATTTTTCCAGGTATACTGATGGCTGCAGACTGAGCCAGTGGCTTTAACCCTTGGACATGGAGCAGGCAAACCAGGCAAGATTTTGACCTTGCTGCATTACTGCAGGTATGGCAGGTTTGCCTAGAGGTGAGTGGCTACTTTTATATAGGAAGGATTGCAAGCAAGTGGCCTTAACTAAAAAGCATGCGGGGCTCACAGACCCTAAACTGCTGCAGCTTATCCTCTTGTCCCCAAAGGAGCAATCTGCTCTGCCATTGCTGGAGAGGCTGACATAGAATTCATTTATTTTCATGCATTGGGAGGCAGCATCATAGTTACTACTTTTAATTGCAAAGAAGCTGGTGTCCCTGTGAACTAGTGAGCTTCTGATTTTTAATTGTTGATACTAGCCCTTAAGAGTGTTAGAAAACTGCTCCAAATTCCATCCTACACCCATAGTCCTGTGGAGGGAAAAATCTTGGATTTCTGTGGTTGGTTCAGATGCTCCAGTGTGATGGCCCGGCATGTGGTCTCCAACTGGTCTGGATTAGTTAATAACACAAGCTCTGACCATGGCTTTAGGGTTACCTAATCCAACGTGTGTGGAATCTTGTGGGCACATGGCACAGGTATTGATTCTTTCCAGGCCCTCAGGGACAAAGCTTCAGAAGCATCCGTAGCAGCAACACTTGGCTGGCACAGTGGCTCACACCCGTAATCCCAGCACTTAAGGAGGCTAAAGCCAGAGGGTCGCTTGAGCCCAGGAGTTTGAGACCAGCATGGGCAACATAGTGAAACCCTGTCTCAAAAAAAAAAAAAAAAAGAAAAGAAAAAAAAAAGAAATTAAAACTATTAGCCAGGAGCGGTGGCATGTGCCTACTCGGGAAGCTGAGGCGAAAGGATTGCTTGAGCCCAGAAGTTTGAGACTGCAGTGAGCTATGACTGCAGCACAAACGAACAAATAAATAAATAAATTTTTAAAAATAGTGTTAACAACTTAAGAATCTGAGGAAAGGATTTCTCCGTTTAAACAAATGCAGGGATGAAGAGAAAACCTTCCTAGGTGATAGATTTCAGGAGATAGGTCCAAACAAGTGTGTGCAAAAAAGAATGGTAATAGCCATGATGGAAAAAGTCTGTCAAAGCCTGCTCTCGAGAGTGTTTGGATAGATCCTACACCCACCATCAATTCAGTGTGAGGATACCAGAAACTCAGTGTTCAAAAGCAAAATGGAAATTAAGAGATTTTACACAGAGAAAGATATTTTATTTCCCTAGAGATGAGAATTTCATAATGTCAAAATTAACCTCTTGTAGAGGGATTTCTCTCCAGTAAGTTTTATTCCACTGGCCACTGATTCTGGCAAACTGGCATAGAATCAGCCTAAAATCAAGATTTGTTATTATCTATCCCCTTCACCCATATACCACTGTGCTCCTGCTACTGTTGTGGCCAACGTAAGTACAAGCAGCGTAAGTACAAGTACAACGTAAGTACAACGTAAGTACAATCCTTGTCTAGGATCACAGTGCTACCTGAGTTAACTGGTTAGGGGCTAGAGAGTCACTCATTTTAAATCTTGGAAAGGGGAGCACAGCTATAAAATCTTTCATGCCCTTCTTAAATCTTTGAGCTTCCTTAGCATATGTCAGTGACTAAATAGTTAATTCTGAGACCCTGGAATAATCCCTCATTCCATTAAAATGATCCCCCATTCTGTTAAGAGACAGTCTAGAATGCAGCAGTTGATGAAACCCCAAATTCACTCAACATGAATTTTCTAGCTGAGAGGGGGCAGAATTAAATGTTTTGGGGGACAGATGGAAGACCTTTATTTCCTTGAACATTTTATTCATAAGAGAAGATAATTTGACATCAGACTTGAATTCATTTTAGACTTTAATTTTGGATTTATAAAGACAGTTAATCTTTAGAATTAATTTCTCCCAGGAAATTTGGTAATACGACAAAGTTTACAGTAAAAATTTTTAGCATCTCAAGAATGTTTTCATTGATTATTAGAAGATCTTAATTTCATTGTTATGCCAGACCACATGGATACTCATATTTTGGAAGAGAACATAAATCAAAAATAAAAATTTGGCTTTGAATTTAGCGTTACCTTTAACTTAATTTAATTTAATTAATTACAATAGTGACCCACTTCAGAGTCTTCCGGAGTAAAATGCGCACTGTCTACCAGGAGGATCTAGAGAGGGGCAGTGGTTGGAATAGAAGGAGGGGCTTATGAAGGTGGAAACCAAACTGCCTGACAGGCTGCGGACCTTTGTCTTTGAGGAACTGATGGCAGAGGCCAGAAAGCCTGCTTCTGCCATCACCTGGCTGCAGTGCGGAGGTGCTCCCCAGGCTGCACGCTTCATGGAGCCAGCGGGAGTCTCGCCCTTTCCAAGTTGGAGAGGGTACTTCCTGAGTGCTGCTGCAGCCACCCAAACTGTGGGTGCAGACCCAGGTCTCCTGCTCCAGGGACCAGGCTGGAGTCCTGTCCTCCTCGGAGGGGCTGCAGCTGCCTAAATTGCAGCTGTGGATCGAGCCTCCCTGTGCTCTTGGGGGCCTGGGAAGGTTCCCACTGCTTTCACAGTCTCAGAAGTGCCTGCTCCCGCTGCATTACTTATCCCTGCTGTTGGCATCTGCTTGATCTTAGGGCAGAGTCCTGCTGAGCCTGGGAGGTGATGAACAGCAGCAGGAGGCAGGCAGATTTCCGGGCAGAAGGGGCGGGTCCCTCATGAGGCTCCACCTTCAGGCCAGGGAGGGCTTGAGGCTGGGGTCGGGCTGCCAGTCCCATGGACCAAAGTGGGAACTTGTGGTGCCTTTTCCAGGCCCCCTATGGCTGCTCATGGAGCAATTGGCATCCACTTCCTCCTCTCTGAGGCCCATAAAAGACCCATGCTCAGCCAGAACTGAGCAGATAATTGGGTGACCAGCTGCAGAGAGGAGCTACCCTCTCTACTGAGAACTTCAGAGACCTACAGAGATGATGGGACTACCAGTTCCAAAGAGGAGCTGCCCTCTCCAGGGCTTCTTCTCTGCTGAGAACTGGACACTTATTGGGATGATCTGTCTGCAGAGAGGAGCCTTCTCCTGGTCACTCACTCCAGGGCCTCCACTCCTCCTCCTCCACTCACTCCAGGGCCTCCTCTCTGCTGAGACCTGAACACTCAGCAGGACAACCTGCCTACAGAGAGAAGTTACTCACTGTGTGTCTCTTCTGAGCTGTTTCTGACACTCAGTAAAGCTCCTCTTCATCTTGCTCACCCTGCATTTGTCTGCGTACTTCATTCTTCCTGCACACAGGACCAGAACTCAGGCAAAGGTCCCACCGGCCACAGAGGTTTCCAGCCAGAAAAGTGACACCCCAAGAATCCTGTAACAGAACTTGTTCATGCTCCTGCTTAACTTATGCTTAATTGTTAAGTCCAATGTATTAAAAGCACAAAGTGTGTATGTTTGTGCAGAGGGTACACTTTATCTCTAATTTTCTAGTTTCCAGAAGGAGGGATTGTCCTTAAACACTAATAGCCTCTTGGTTCACTTCCTTGATTCCTCCCACCAAGGTAGACTGAGTTATCTGCTGTTTGTGTTTTTTGTTTTCTCAGCTAGGTAAACTTTAATTTTCCGAAATCTTAAACCAAGAGCATTTGTTCTTTTACCTTTACCTGCACTCCACCAAGATTAGTGATATGGGTGCTAGTGTCTGCTCTGAAGATCCAAAACTTCTCTCCAACTCTAAAGACTTTCCTACTAATACTACTCTAAAACCTAGTCTGGGGAGAAGTCAGAGGCTCATTTAGGGCTTAGTAGTGACTAATTATAATATTAATAATTTGCTATTGTCATAATAATGCCACCTAACAAACACTCCAAAATCAGTAGCATACAACAATAGAAATTTAGTCGCTTGCAGGTCTGCAGATAGGCTAGGGAAGATATTCCATTCCATGTGTCTCATTTTGCACCCAGACAGGAGGTACGGCAAAATCCTGAGGTATATTTTCTTGTAAGGAAAATCAGAAGCTCCCAGATAGGGTAGTGGGAATAGTTGTTCATAAGGATTAGGTTTGGCACACTCTCACTCTCATCTATTGGGCAGAAGTCCACAGGTCAGGGCAATGTCTGGGGTTAAGGTAGTACTACTTCCATAGAGGTATTGGGTGTGGGAAGGGAGTAAATATTTGTCAAACAATAGCATATCCCACCTGGAAATATTAAGATATAAGTCACTATTTCTGATGCAATTAATATGAGAAATAATAATTTGTTTCAAGGCTTGCCCTATGCTATACACAATAAAAAGATACTTTTTCTTTTTTTATACAAGCCTTAGTTTAAGAAAGCTTAATTTGATTGAAATATGCCAGAAAGAACTAAGATAGTATATATGTATTACACAATTGAGTGTAGAACTCATTGTATTACATTTTTATCCTCTGAAATTCTCATAATTCTGCCCTCACTTTCTAGAGGTCATTTGTTAATTTATGAAAAGGTAATAATATAATAAATCAACCACAAAGTTTTCCTGAATATTTTGCTCCTTTAAAAAGCTTATGTATTTTTAATCTATTTGACTCTTACATCAATCCTATGATATAAGTATAGATACAGATATAAATATAGATAAGGAGACTGTGGAAATTTATATATTTAAAAATAAAGGAAATCCAACAAGTTCTGAAAATGTAAATGACCAAAGTCATTCCACTTAAACAAGTTTAAACTTAAAGCTTTTGACTCTAATCCTACACTTTTCTTCTACCCAGCAATCTTTAAGACAACTCAATAGATCCAATAACAGGCACAAATTATATACATATGAAGACTACTTACTGTAATATTGGTCTTTGTTATTCATATAACTTTTCAAAGAAATAAAAATATATTCTATATTTCCAAGTGTATTTTTCACTGAATTTTGCATGTATCATTTTTAGAAAATGTTTTGTGAAGTACTTTTCTTCTGAAAAATATAGAAATTGAACTTTGCATCCCTCTATTGAATCCTTTACTGCTCTGTATCTTTACAGATTGATTCCTCTTTCTGTATCTCTACTCCCCCTACCCGTATGTATACCAGTATAGTCTATGGTTTTATTTGCTAAGAAGATTGTGGAGTGCCTGGAGTGGTAACTGTCTATTTAAAATATTAATGGATTAAAAGTGGGAACTTTGCAGTTCTAAATTTCTTTTAAAAACAGACTGTAGAGAAATGAGAGCAGTTTGGCAACAAGTCAGAAAACCCAGGTGGTAAGTGAATCGTTTCAGTAAAAAAATTCAGTAAATGGCAATTTTTTTGAAGTGTGGTTTCCTGTAACATAGAAGTCTTGGTGGCAAATATTGTAAGATGAGGTGGCAGGATGAATGCAAACGAGTGGTGAGTGGCTATGGAAAACAACACTTCTGAAATTATCACCACTGCTTTTAAAATGAAGGACAAATAAGGTGACTCTTTGTTTTGAAAACCATAATTATAAGCAGTTTTTTAAAAACTCTGCCCCAACTCATGTTCCCCACTGCTGCTTCCCCTAAACCTGGGACTTCTGAAGATCACAGATTTGAGAATGTTTGACATTTAAGCCATTCTTGGACCAAAGCTTTTGTACTAAATCAGTTCTATGTTGAGGATAGAAAAAATGAAACAAAAATAAAAAACTAGAGAATGCTTTTATTGTTCACCTTCACAGAATAAGTATTTAAGCCAAGAAAGGGGAGAAATATTTTTTAAAGGTTGTAATATTTTAAAATTTGAATAACT
This sequence comes from Piliocolobus tephrosceles, assembly GCF_002776525.5. Classification (NCBI taxonomy): domain Eukaryota; kingdom Metazoa; phylum Chordata; class Mammalia; order Primates; family Cercopithecidae; genus Piliocolobus; species Piliocolobus tephrosceles. The sequence goes on along the minus strand of NC_045434.1, from coordinate 122,493,248 downwards.
ACATTAAAAAGCCTCCGAACAATAGCTTATGAGTGCCACCACAACAGCCCATTAAAACCAAACAGTGCAAGTTGCAATATGCTATCTTTTAAATTGAGTGGGTTATACTATATTTTTTAAAGTGATTGTTTTTATATAATTTATAATAAAATGTTCTTTGATCCAGTTTTAATCCAATTTTCTAAAGTACAACAGTCCTCCCTAACCGTGTTGCTTTTCACTACAGATGCATGCCTAAAAGGAATCCACCCCAAGAGAAATTATGCGTCTTATCTACCTCCATCTAATAAAGAAAACCATGCACTTACGAAGTAAAAAGTAAATTTCAAAATGCCACTAGGTGATTTCTGACATCTCAGCCATTTTCACACAGTAAACTCTGTGCATCCTCATCAATAGGACAGACCAGAGCCTGGAAAATAATGCAAACTAGATTGTAGGAGTCAGATTTATGGAAATTGCATTGTGGGCCAATCCTCTCTTCCTGGATCTAGCAAGAAATAGGAGGAAATACTCAGAGCTAAACTGGATTTCTTGGAATGGAATGGAAAAAAAGGAAAATGTAGTAACAAATATGTATATTACAGTTTACAGATATAATCTGTACAACAGCATTGTATTTCACCTGGATGGTTGTAAGAACTTTCCAACTGGTCCCTCCACTTCTACTCATGACCCCATGCTGTCTATTCTCCATGGAACAACCTTAGTGGTTTCTTTAAAATATGTCACGGTATGTCACTTCTCTGCTCAAAACCCTTCAATGATTTCCCATGTCTCTCATGATAATATCCAAAATCCTCACCACAACCTATAAACTGTACTTGGTCAGTCCTCCCGCCCCCAGATCAACTTCTTCTCTGATGCCTTTTCATCCTTTGGTCCCTGTGATTCAGATACCCTGGCTCCTTAGATTATACCAAGTAATCTCCCATTTCAGGGTGTATGTATTTGCTGTTCCCTTTGCTTGAACTATTCTTACCTTAGAAAACTGCATGGCATGGTGCATCACTTCATTCGAGTCTCTGCTCAAATGCTATCCTCTCAGGGGCCCTCTCCGACTGCTATTTGTGAAAGGACATACACCACTCCACTGGCCTTCAGAACCAAACCATCATTACTCTTTTTCATGTTATTGTCCTTATCACCAAGTAGCATGGTTTACATTTTTTATCATCCCTACTTCCCTACTGGATGCAAACTCTATAATGGCGGCCTAGTTATTAAAAATCAGCAATTGTCACAAGATCTCTTTGTACATAAGAAAAGTGAAGTTTAGAAGCATAAATAGCTTACCAAATATCATAATTACATAGCACAATCGTAATGGAACCCTGGTTTTCAGACTTCAGGCCCTACTCGCTTTTCTTGTCTTTAACCTCCAGTTATTGTTCTTGAAAAGGAAAAGCATTAATACAATGCTGGGACATAGAAAATGTGATTTGGGGATGCTGTAGGAAGGTTCTTTACATCACTACATCATCTGTGTGACTGAATTTCATTCACACTCTCCTTTTACCTGGAGTTGAGTTTCCTCTTTTTGTCATCTACTTAAACCCCTTTCAACGCTTCCCCTTTCGTAAAAACGTCTGCAACCTTCCTGTTTCTTACTATCGATTGACTATTATTTTTAGCAGCAGAGCCCTTTCTTTAAGCTAAGCCTGAAACAGAAAACAAGAAGCAAAACAAACAAAAATGGAACTTCTCTGCAGAAGCAGTTTTGCCGGATTTCTTGTGCATCATCTGATCTTTACTATGACTTAGGTACCACCCAGACTTAGAGGAGGAAAAAAAGAAATGATCCGGGTCTTTCTCTTGAATTAAAGGATGTATTAGTCCATTCTCAGATGGCTGTAAAGAAGTACCTGAGACTGGGTAATTTATAAAGAAAAGGAGTTTAATTGGCTCATGGTTCCTCAGGCATCACAGGAAGTATGGCTAAGGAGGCCTGGGGAAACTCACAATCATGGCGGAAGACGAAGGGGAACCAAGCACGTATTACATGGCCAGAGAACAAGGAAGAGAGGGTAGGGGGATGGTGCTACCCACTTTAAACAACCAGATCTCATGAGAACTCACTCACTATTACAAGAACAGCAAAGGGGAAATCCACCCTCATGATCCAATCACCTCCCACCACGCCCCTCTTTCAACATTAGGGATTACAATTTGACGTGAGATTTGGGCAGAGACACAAATCTGAATCATATCAAGGAACAAGACATATTCTCTAAGTTTGCAGGTTATCCAGCCTGGCTCATCTGGGTAGGTAATCAGGTTGTGCAGAAGAAATTAACATTTTCCACAGGAGTTCAGAGAGATATGAATATGAACAGTATTTCTCTTAGGAGTCATATTTTTCAATCCAGAAATGTAATATCTGAAACTTTGTATTAGTATTCTGTTTTTATTTTCCTATTTGTAAAATATATAGCCATAATACAGAGACTGCATAGCCACAAGATATAGAAGAATTTCATTGCAATTCTGTATTTGTGATCAAGATTGATAGTTGTGTAAAGCAGCTTTGATGGTATTTTATCTTGTTTTTCCCTATCTGACCTTTTAAGCTACTGAATTGTGAAATGTGGTTTGTCTGACCCTTGTAACATCACATCCTTTAAACCAATATATTTCCCAATTGCACATGAAACAAACATTAATATCTTAGTAATATATAACCTCTTGAGCTAATTATCCCATAGATATTATTTCTGCTTTACTGGAAAAGATGACTGTACTGAATGGAATATCCCCAGAAGCCATGCGTATCTGTTTTCTTCCTCTAACACTCACCATAAATAATCAGTCTTTTGGTAGATACTTGGTCCAAACCGGGCAAATTAAATTTTCCCTAGGCATTTGAAATCTAAAAAGGAGAGACACTGAGCCTGCGTCCTTGGATTTAAGTGATATGATTGCTCAACTCTTTCTAAATTACTGAAGATGTCCAGCGTCTTGTCAATAAATTTTCTTTATCTCCTCTACATCCTCCCCTTTGTTTGCAAAAGTAATGGAGTAGTTGTTGGCAACTAAAATAAATTTCATCTATCTATCTATCTATCTATCTATCTATCTATCTATCTATCTATCTATCTAATCTATCATCTATCTTTATCCAATAAAGATATAGTCCAGTCTTCATACTTTGATTCTTTATTTTCTTATTAATAGCAGCATTTAAATTTTACTTAGAATGAATATTATTCCACTCAAACTATAACTCCCACTAGAGAATCAGATTCTTTTTTTCCCTATATACTAGACCAAATAAACATGTTTATACTAGACTGCCAGACAATACATAGATTCAGACAATAAAATGCCAGCACTCCTGATTAGCCAATAGCTCCTTGTTGGTACAGAGCATGATATAGAAGCATTTTCTAGCATATAAGCCTCAGTTTCTCCACCGGAGAAATGAGATAGTTTCTGAATTTAAACTTACTACTGACAATTCAAACTGACTACTCAAAATAAATTTATTAAAATCTATTCCCTGAATGTAAGAACCCTGTATTATACTTCTGTTTGTATGTATGTATGTGAGAGAGACAGGGTCTTGCTCTATCACCCAGGCACAAGCAATCCTCCTACCTCAACCTCCTGAGTAACTGGGACCACCGTCATGCACCACCATACCCAACTGTCTTTATATTTTTTGTAGAGATGGGGTGTTGCTATGTTGCCCAGGTTGGTCTCAAACTCCTGACCTCATTCTGCCCATCTTGGCCTCCCGAAGTGTTGGGATTACAGGTGTGAGCCACCAGGCTTGGCCTATTATATTTCTTTTTATCCTTATGATCCCTAGTATGTGGAAGGTGTTCAGTTATTATAAGTCTGTTGAATGAATTTGAATATTTAAAACAATTGGGAGAGTTAAATTAGTATATTAAATTAGAATTTGTAGGTTAGATATAAATGTTAATTTTATGCTGGTGAAGCTTTCAAATTTTATATAGCAAAAGAATATACTTAAATGTTAAGCATATTCTGAATAAATATTTTTATACTTAAACATAAGTGTTAATTTTGAGAAGTAGTAGAAGACATAACATCAACAGAAAGCAGATTGGTGAATGCCAGAGGCTGGGAAGAAGGAAGAATGGGAGTAAATGCTTAATGGGTAAGAGATTTTCTTTTGAGGTGACAAAAATGTTTTGAAACTTGATAGAGGTGATCATTACACAACATGGAGAATATAACAAATGCAACTTAATTATACCCTTTAAAATGGTTAATTTTTTATTATGTGCATTTCATTTAAAAAATGTTATCAGGAAATAATGTGAAAAAGTCAGACAGAAGGAAAGAATCTTCGCATTCTTAAATTTTCATTATCTTGAGATTAATGTAAGAAAACTGCAAATATGTGCCACGCATTGGATAAAATTTCTCCCTTTACTCTCTCCAAAGGATAAAGATGGCTTATAATGAGAGAAAACAGCAGATGAGAGTTGAGGCGAACAGCATCATTTTCATGAATCATAATTATTAGCTAAGAAGATTTTCATGATCAGAATGTATTATAGATATGCTTTTGTGAGGAAAATTAACAACATTAACTTGGTAAACTTAAAGCAAGTAAATATCTAAAATCAGCCAAGTATATATAAGAGTTTCTGTATATAGAGGATATATTTGGCTTAAACACAAAGCATTGTAAAATAAAGCCCTCAAAAATAAAGTTAATACCTGGAATTACGGTGTGAGCTTTAAAACTTCATTTAACTTTACATGGTCACTGTGCAGTGACCAATGCAACACATTGTTTTGGAAAGCAGTATGACATTACTAAATGCCCTATCTTAACCTATGTAACAAATCTGCACATCCTGCACATGTACTCTTGAACTTAAAACAATTAAAAAAAAGAAATCACAGAGAAAAGACCTTTTTTGACAGAATATTTCCCAATTGCACATGAAACAAACACTTTAGACAGAATATTTTTTGGCAGAATAATTTGTCTTTAAATAAAATCTTCAGCCCAGGTCTAAAGATTATACCACATATCATTAGGGGATATTTTTATTCTTTCTTAAGATAGAAGGAAATATCTGTATTATAATAATAAATCAGTCTTTTTGTTATAAGAAAAGTCTAATGTGTGGTCATAAACATGAGTCACTTTTTAAAGACTGATTTTTATAAATATTATCAAAAAATCCTTCCTGTCTGTACTCTTCATACTTTCTTATTTAAATTTGTTAATAATGACAACAAAAATAAATGCCCCATCTTAGTGAAGGAAAACACCATCCTCTAAGGTATAGTTGTCAAAGAGGATTTCCAACTCCTTGATTTGTGACTACACAAACTAGGTAATCATCAAACCAGGTAATCACCAACCAGGTAATCATATTTGACACCTCTGTCTTCCTCAAACCTTAATGTAATGTATCACTAAAGCTCCATGAGAAGTGGGACCATGTCTATTTTCCTCGCTACTATGCTCTAGTTATAAAGAATAGATGAATTTGCAGTTGACAATAACTAAATTAGAAAAAGAATCTAACAAAGTAACATTAGATATTATTTGACAACTACCACCAATACTAATCATCCTCTTCCCCCATTCTTATTGATGAGATTAACAAATTTAGCACTTAAATGTACTATAATTAATTTACGATTTCAGCGATACTTCTAGTTAGCTTGCAAGTTTCTTAGGGAAATAAATATGTCTAGGCCAGGCGCGGTGGCTCACGCCTGTAATCCCAGCACTTTGGGAGGCCGAGGCGGGTGGATCATGAGATCAGGAGATCCAGACCATCCCGGCTCACACAGTGAAACCCCGTCTCTACTTAAAATACAAAAAAATTAGCCGGGCGTTGTGGCGGGCGCCTGTAGTCGCAGCTACTGACGTGACTGAGGCAGGAAAATGGTGTGAACCCGGGAGGTGGAGTTTGCAGTGAGTGGAGATTGTGCCACTGCACTCCAGCCTGGGTGACAGAGCAGGACTCCGTCTCAAAAAAAAAAAAAAAGAGAAATAAATATGTCTAATATATCTTCTGTATTCCTCTGGCATCTTACATTATGAAGAGCACATAGAAGGTACTCAATAAATACTACTTGATTAATTGATCTTTCTTTTTTTATTTTTTATTATACTTTAAGTTCTGGGGTACATGTGCAGAACTTGCAGTTTTGATGCATAGGTATACAACTACCCATGGTGGTTTGCTGCACCCATCAAACCACCACCTACATTAGGTATTTCTCCTGATGCTATCCCTCCCCTATCCCCTTCCCTGCCACACCCCTACAGGACCTGGTGTGTGATGTTCCCCTCCCTGTGTCCATCTCTTCTCCTTGTTCAAATACCACTTATGAGTGAGAACGTTTTTGGTTTTCCGTTCTTGTGATAGTTTGCTGACAATGATAGTTTCCAGCTTCATCCATGTCCTGCAAAGGACATGAACTCATCATTTTTATGGCTGCATAGTATTCCATGGTGCATACGTGCCACATTTTCTTTATCCAGTCTATCACTGATGAACATTTCAGTTGGTCCCAAGTCTTTGCTACTGTGAATAGTGCATGGTATTTCATGGTGCATATGTGCCACATTTTCTTTATCCAGTCTATCATTGAGGGACATTTGGGTTGATTCCGAGTCTTTGCTATTGTGAATGGTGCTGCAATAAACATATGTGTGCATGTGTCATTATAGTAGAATGATTTATAATCTTTGGGTGTATACCAAGTAATGGGATTGCTGGGTCAAATGGTATTTCTAGGTCTAGATTCTTGAGGAATCACCACACTGTTTTCCACAATGGTTGAACTAATTTACACTCCTACCAACAGTGTAAAAGCATTCCTACTTTTCCACATCCTCTCTAGCATCTGTTGTTTCTTGACATTTTAATGATCACCCTTCTAACTGGCATGAGATGGTATCTCATTGTGGTTTTGATTTGCATTTCTCTAATGACCGGTGTTGATGAGCATTTTTTCATATGTTTGTTGGCTGCATAAATGTCGTCTTTTGAGAAGTGTCTGTTCATATTCTTCTCCCACTTTTTCATGGGGTTGTCTACTTTTTTTCTTGTAGATTTGTTTAAGTTCTTTGTAGATTCTGGATATTAGCCCTTTGTCAGATCGATAGATTGCAAAATTTTTCCCCCTTTCTGTAGGTTGCCTGTTGACTCTGATGAGAGCTTCTTTTGCTGTGTAGAAGCTCTTTAGTTTAATTAGATCCCAATTGACAATTTTGGCTTTTGTTTCTGTTGCTTTTGGTGTTTTAGACATAACGTCTTTGCCCATGCCTATGTCCTGAATGATATTGCCCAGGTTTTCTTCTAGGATTTTTATGGTTTTAGGTCTTACATTTAAGTCTTTAATCGATCTTGAGTTGATTTTTGTACAAGGTGTAAGGAAGGGGTCCAGTTTCAGTTTTCTGCATATGGCTAGCCAGTTTTGCCAATACCATTTATTAAACAGGGAATCTTTTCCCCATTGCTTGTGTGTGTCAGGTTTGTAAAAGATCAGATGGTTGTAGACGTGTGGTGTTATTTCTGAGGCCCCTGCTCTGTTCCATTTGTTATATATCTGTTTTGGTAGCACCACCATGCTGTTTTGGTTACTGTAGCCTTGTAGTATAGTTTGAAGTCAGATAGCGTGATGCTTCCAGCTTTGTTCTTTTGGCATAGAATTATCTTGGCAGCACAGGCTCTTTTTTGGTTCCATATGAAGTTTAAAATAGTTTTTTCTAATTCTGTAAGGAAAGTCAGTGGTAGCTTGATGGGGATAAAATAGCATTGGATCTATAAGTTACTTTGGGCACTATGGCCATTTTCACAATATTGACTCTTCCTATCCATGAGCATGGAATGTTTTTCCATTTGTTTGTGTCCTTTCTTATTTCCTTGGGAAGAGATTTGTAGTTCTCCTTGAAGAGGTCCTTCACATCCCTTGTAAGTTTTATTCCTAGGTATTTTATTCTTTTTGTAACAATTGTGAATGGGAGTTCACTCATGATTTGGCTCTCTGTTTGTCTGTTATTGGCGTATAGGAATGCTTGTGATTTTTGCACATTGATTTTGTATCCTGAGAATTTGCTGAAGTTGCTTATCGGCTTAAGGAGATTTTGGACTGAGATGATGGGGTTTTCTAAATATACAATCATGTCATCTGCAAACAGAGACAATTTGACTTCCTCTCTTCCTATTTGAATATCCTTTATTTATTTCTCTTGCCTGATTGCCCTGGCCAGAACTTCCAATACTATGTTGAATAGGAGTAGTGAGAGAGGGCATCCCTGTCTTGTGCCAGTTTTCAAAGAGAATGCTTCCAGTTTTTGCCCAGTCAGTATGATATTGGCTGTGGGTTTGTCATAAATATCGCTGATTATTTTGAGATACATTCCACTGATACTTAGTTTATTGAGAGTTTTTAGCATGAAGGAGTATTGAATTTTGTTAAATAACTTTTCTGCATCTATTGAGATGATCATGTGTTTTTTGTCATTGGTTCTCTTTATGTGATGGATTACGTTTATTGATTTGCATATGTTGAACCAGCCTTGCATCCCAGGGATGAAGCCGACTTGATTATGGTGGATAAGCTTTCTGATGTGCTGCTGGATTTGATTTGCTAGTATTTTATTGAGGATTTTTGCATCAATGTTCATCAGGGATATTGGCCTGAAATTTCTCTTTTTTGTTGCGTTTCTGCCAGGTTTTTGAATCAGGATGATTCTGGCCTCATAAAATGAGTTAGGGAGGATTCCCTCTTTTTCTGTCATTTGGAATACTTTCAGAAGGGATGATACCAGCTCCTCTTTGTACCTCTGGTAGAATTCGTCTGTGAATCTGTCTGGTCCTGGACTTTTTATGGTTGGTAGGCTGTTAATTACTGCCTCAATTTCAGAACTTGTTATTGGTCTATTCAGGGATTCGACTTCTTCCTGGTTTAGTCTTGGGAGGCTGTATCTGTCCAGGAATTTATTCATTTCCTCTAGGTTTTCTAGTTTATTTGCATAGAGGTGTTCATAGTATTCTCTGATGGTAGTTTGTATTTCTGTGTGATCAGTGGTGATATTTCCTAAATCATTTTTATTGCATCTATTTGATTCTTCTCTCTTTTCTTATTAGTCTGCCTAGCAGTCTATCTATTTTGTTGATCTTTTCAAAAAACCAGCTCCTATTGATTTTTTGAAAGGTTTTTCATGTCTCTATCTCCTTCAGTTCTGCTCTGATCTTAGTTATTTCTTATCTTCTGGTAGCTTTTGAATTTGTTTGCTGTTGCTTCTCTAGTTCTTTTAATTTTGATGTTAGGGTGTCAATTTTAGATCTTTCCTGCTTTCTCTTGTGGGCATTTGGTGCTATAAATTTCCCTCTAAGCACTGCTTTAAATATGTCCCAGAGATTCTAGTACATTGTGTCTTCGTTCTCATTGGTTTCAAATAACTTATTTATTTTTGCCTTCATTTTGTTATTCACCCAGTAGTCATTGAGGAGCAGGTTGTTCAGTTTCCATGTAGTTGTGCAACTCTGAGTGAGTTTCTTCATCCTGAGTTCTAATTTGATTGCATTGTGGTCTGAGAGACTGTTTGTTATGATTTCTGCTCTTTTGCATTTGCTGAGGAGTGTTTTGCTTCCAATTATGTAATCAATTTTAGAATAAGTGTGATGAGGTGCTGAGAAGGATGTACACTCTGTTGATTTGGGGTGGAGAGTTCTGTAGATATCTATTAGTTCCGTTTGGTCCAGATCTGAGTCCAAGTCTTGAATATGCTTTATAATTTTCCATCTCGTTGATCTGTCTATTATTGACAGTGGGGTGTTAAAGTCTCCCACTGTTATTGTGTGGGAGTCTAAGTCTCTCTGTAGATCTCTAAGAACTTGCTTTATGAATCTGGGTGCTCCTGTATTGGGTGCATATATATTTAGGATAGTTAGTTCTTCTTGATGCATTGATCCTTTTACCATTATGTAATGGTCTTCTTTGTCTCTTTTGATCTTTATTGGTTTAAAATCTGTTTTATCAGAGATTAGGATTGCAACTCTTGCTTTTTTTTTTGCTTTCCATTTGCTTGGTAAATATTTCTCTCTCCTTTTATTTTGAGCCTGTGTGTGTCTTTGCATGTGAGATGGGTCTCCTGAATACAGCACACTGATGGGTCTTGCCTCTTTATCCAATTTGCCAGTCTGTGTCTTTTACTTGGGGCATTTAGCCTGTTTACATTTAAGGTTAATATTGTTATGTGTGAATTTGATCCTGTTATCATAATGCTAACTGGTTGTTTTGCCCATTAGTTGATGCAGTTTCTTCCTAGTGTAGATGTTCTTTACAACTTGGTATGCTTTTGCAGTGGCTGGCTGGTACTGGTTGTTCCTTTCCATGTTTAGTGCTTCCATCAGGAGCTCTTGTAAGGCAGGCCTGGTGATGACAAAATCTCTCAGCATTTGCTTGTCTGTAAAGGATTTTATTTCTTCTTCACTTAAGAAGCTTAGTTTGGCTGGATATGACATTCTGGGTTGAAAATTTTTTTCTTTAAGAATGTCGAATATTGGCCCCCACTCTCTTCTGGCTTATAGGGTTTCTGAAGAGAGAACCCCTGTAAGTCTGATGGGCTTCCCTTCATAGATATTCTGACCTTTCTCTCTGGCTGCCCTTAACATTTTTTTCCTTCATGTCAACCTTGGTGAATCTGATGATTATGTGTCTTGGGGTTGCTCTTCTCGAGGAGTATCTGTGTGCTGTTCTCTGTATCTCCTGAATTTGAATGTTGGCCTGCCTTGCTAGGTTGGGGAAGTTCTCCTGGATATTATCGTGAAAAGTGTTTTCCAACTTGGTTCCGTTCTCCCCATCACTTTCAAGTACACCAATCTATCATAGGTTTGGTTTTTTCATATAGTCCCATATTTCTTGGAGGCTTTGTTTGTTCCTTTTTATTCTTTTTTTCTCTAATCTTTTCTTCTCACTTTATTTCATTAAGTTGATCTTCAATCACTGATATCTCTTCTTCCACTTGATCAATCTGGCTATTGATATTTGTGTACACTTCACAAAATTCTCATGGTGTGTTTTTCAGCTTCATCAGGTCATTTGTGTTCTTCTCTAAACTTGTTATCCTAGTTAGCAATTCGCCTAACCTGTTTTTCAAGGTTCTTAACTTCTTTGCATTGGATTAGAACATGCTCCTTTAGCTCAAAGGAGTTTGTTATTATCCACCTTCTGAAGGCTACTCTTGTCAATTCATCAAACTCATTCTCTGTCCAGTTTTGTTCCCTTGCTGGTGAGGAGTTATAATCCTTTGGAGGAGAAGAGGCATTCTGGTTTTTGGAATTTTCAGCCTTTTTGTGCTGGCTTCTCCCCATCTTTGTGGATTTATCTACCTTTGTTCTTTGATATTGGTGACCTTCAGATGAGGACTTCAAGTGGTCATGCTATTCCTTTCTGTTTGTTAGTTTTCCTTCTAACAGTCAGGCCCCTCTGCTGCAGGTCTGCTGGAGTTTGCTGGAGGCTCACTCCTGACCCTGTTTGCCTTGGTATCACCAGCAGAGGCTGCAGAACAGCAAAGGTTGCTGCTTGTTCTTTCTTCTGGAAGCTTCATCCCAGAAGGGCACCTGCCAGATGCCAGCCAGAGCTCTCCTGTATGAGGTGTCCCTCGGTCCCTACTGGGAGATATCTCCCAGTCAGGATACATGGGGGTCAGGGACCCACTTGAGGAGGCAGTCTGACCCTTAGCAGAGCTCGAACGCCATGCTGGGAGGTCTGCTGCTCTCTTCAGAGCCATCAGGCAGGGACTTTTAAGTCTGCTGAAGCTGCGCCCACAGCTGCCCCTTTCCCCAGGTGCTCTGTCCCAGGGAGATAGGGAATTTATCTATAAGTGTCTGACTGGGGCTGCTGCCTTTTATTCAGAGATGCCCTGCCCAGAGAGGAGAAATCAGGCAGTGTGGCCACAGCAGCCTTGCTGAGCTGCAGTGGGCTCCGCCCAGTTTGAACTTCCTGGCTGCTTTGTTTACACTGTGAGCACAAAACCCCTACTCAAACTTCAGCAATGGCGGATGCCCCTCCCGGCACCAAGCCAGAGCGTCCCAGATTGATGATCTCAGACAGCTGCTGTGCTGTCACTGAGAATTTCAAGCCAGCAGATCTTAGTTTGCTGGGTTCTTTGGGGGCGGGATCCGCCCAGCCAGAACACTTGGCTCCCTGGCTTCAGCGCCCCTTTCCAGGGAAGTGAACGGTTCTGTCTCCCTGGCGTTCCAGGTGCCACTGGGGTATGGAAAAAACAAAACAAAACAAACAAACAAACAAACCCTCCTGCAGCTAATTCCATGTCTGCCCACACAGTCGCCCAGGTTTGTGCTTGAAACCCAGGGCCCTGGTGGGGTAGGCACCAGAGAGAATCTCCTGGTCTGTGGGTTCCGAGGAAGAGAGTGGGACAAGCTCAGTGTCTGGACCAGAGTGTGCAGGGTTCCTCAAGCTCAGTCCCTCACAGCTTGCCTTGGGTAGGAGAGAAAATTCCCCAACTCCTTGCACTTCCTGGGTGAGGCGATGCCCCAACCTGCTTCAGCTCGCCCTCCATGGGCTGCACTCACTGTCCAACCAGTCTCAGTGAGATTAACTGGGTACCTCAGTTGATAATGCAGAAATCACCCACCTTCTGCATTGATCTCGATGGTTGCTGCAGAAAGGAGCTGTTCCTATTCGGCCATCTTGCCAGTAATCTCCATCTTTCATTTTAACAATATTGTAGCCATAGTATTTTCCTAGAACTCCAGGACATTTAATGATTATATATGGATATTTTATATGTGCATCATACCAAGGAGAGCTGAAGCAAAATTCATGATTTTTCTCCAAAGCAGCTCCTTATCTCACCTTCCTAGTCTCTGTAAATAGCACTACTGCATGACTGAAGTGATTCTTGAAAAATTCTACCTGCCTAAATATTTTCCTGCTTAAAATTCTATTAAGCCTTCCCATCAGATGTAGAATAACACCTAAACTCTTTACTATAAACCGAGTTCTCACATGATCTGGCCCTTGCTTATCTTTCCAACTTTATCTAAAAATTTTGCTGCTCTTTGCCCTCCTTGCTCTGGTCACATTGATGTTCTTGTAAATCAAAGGTGTCAAGCTCATTCCCATTTTAGACCTTTTGCCTCAATTTCCACTTCCCTAGAAGGCATTTCTTCTGATTTTCACTGACTGAATCCATCTTTGTCATTTGCATATGTATTAGTCCATTCTCACACTGCTATAAATACCTGAGACTGGGTAATTTATAAAGAAAAGAGGTTTAATTGACTTGTGGTTCCTGCAGGCTGTACAGAAAGTATGGCTGGGGAGACCTCAGGAAATTTACAATAATGGTGGAAAACCAGCGGGAACCAGGTGTGTCTTCACTGGGTCGAAGCAGGAGAAAGAGGAGGAGGGCACAGTTGCTACACACTTTTAAACAACCAGATTTCAGGATAACTCACTGATATGGTTTGGTTCTGTGTTCCCACCGAGAATTGGAACAAAGTGACTCTTGTTAATGTTTTAGCAAAGAGATAGGCAGCATTTAGCCCCTGCCCTAGAGATTTGTGGAACTTTGAAGTTGAGAGAGATAATTTAGAGTATCTAGTGGAAGAAATTTCTAAGCAACAAAGAATTCAAGATGTGACTGGGGTGCTGCTAAAGGTATTCAGTTTTATAAGGGAAGCAGAGCATTAGAGTTCAAAATATCTGCAGCATGACAATGTGATAGAAAATAGAAACCCATATTCTGAGGAGAAATTCAAGCTGGCTGCACATATTTGCATAAGTAAGGAGAAGCTGAATGTTAATTCCAAGAGAATGGGGAAAATATCTCTAGGGCACATCAGAGCCCTTCACGGCAGTCCCTCCCATCACAGGCCTGGAGGCCTAGGAGAAAATGGTTTTGTGGGCCGGGCCCAGGGTCCCCATGCTGTGTGCAGCCTAGTGACTTGGTGCCCTGCATCCCAGCCTCACCAGCTGTGGCTGAAAGGGGCCAACATAGAGCTGGGGCCATGGCTTCAGAAGGTGCAAACTACAAGCCTTGGCAGCTTCCATGTGGTGTTGAGCCTCCGAGTGCACAGAAGTCAAGAACTGAGGTCTGGGAACCTCCTCCTAGATTTCAGATAATATATAGAAATGCCTAGATACCCAGGCAGAAGTTTGCTGCAGGGGTGGGACACTCAGGGGGAACCTCTGCTAGGACAGTGCAGAAGGGAAATGTGGGGTTGGAGCCCCCACACAGAGTTCCTACTGGGGTATTGCCTAGTTGAGCTTTGAGAAGAAGGCCACTATCCTCCAGACCCCAGAATAGTAGATCACCAACGACTTGCACCGTTCGTCTGGAAAAGCCACAGACACTCAATGCCAGTCCATGAAACTAGCTGGGAGGGAGGTTGTATCCTGCAAAGTCACAGGGGTAGAGCTGCCCAAGACCATGAGAATCCATTGCTTGCATCAGTGTGACCTGGATGTGAGAAATGGAGTCAAAGGAGATCATTTTGGAACTTTAAAATTTGACTGCCTTGCTGAATTTTGGACTTGCATGGGGGCCTTGTAACCCCTTTGTTTTGGTCAATTTCTCTTATTTGGAATGGCTGTATTTACCCAATGCCTCTACCCCCCATTATATCAAGGAAGTAACTAGCTTGCTTTTGATTTTACAGGCTCATAGGTGGAAGGGACTTGCCTTTCTCAGATACTTTGGACAGTGGACTTATGGGTTAATGCTGAAACGAGTTAAGACTTTGGGGGACTGTTTTGAAGGCATGACTGGTTTTGAAATGTGAAGACATGAGGTTTGGAGGGGCCAAGGGGGGGATGATATGGGATGGCTCTGTGTCCCCACCCAAATCTCAACTTGAATTGTACTCCCATAATTCTCATGTGTTGTGGGAGGGACTTGGCGGGAGATAATTTGAATCATGGGGGCAGTTTTCCCCATACTTTTCCCATGGTAGTAAATAAGTCTCATGACATCTGATGATTTTATCAGGGATTTCCGCTTTTGCATCTTTCTCATTTTCTCTTGCTGCTGCCATGTAAGAAGTGCCTTTCACCTTCCGCCATGATTCTGAGGCCTCCCCAGCCATGTGGAAGTGTAAGTCCAATTAAACCTCTTTTTCTGCCCAGTCTCAGGTATGTCTTTATCAGCAGCATGAAAAATGGACTAATACCCTCATTCACTATCACAAAAACAGCATCAAAGGGGGAATCCGCCCCCATGATCCAATCGTTTCCCACCCACCTCCAACATTAGGGATTATAATTTGACGTGAGGTTTGTGTGGGGACACAGGCTCAAACCATATCAGCACCTCAGCATGAGTATCAGCTACATGGAGAGGCCTTTCATAAATCATCCAGTTTAGGGATGTAAATACCCAGTCTGTATTTATAAATAAAATTGAGATCCAGGAAGAGGACAGATCAACGGGGTGAATGGGGGTGGGGGGGGGGTGGAGGCTCAAAAAAGGCTTCTCTAAAAATATACTGAGGAAAGACCAAAGAACAAGCCACGTGGATATCTGGAAAACAAACCTTCAATGTAAAGGAAACAGCTGTGTAAAAGTCATGAGGCAAGATTTGGTGTGCCAAGGAAGCCATGATGGCTGGAGATGAGTGAGCGAGGAGGAGAAAGGTAGAGCATGAAGTCAGACAGTAGCAGACCAGATCATGGGCTCGTAGGTAGGGGACTTACAGGCCATGGTAAGGATTTGGGATTTTACACAGAGAGACAGTAAGCCCTTAGATGCTTGTGAGGAGAGGCATTATAAAATCAAGCATATATTTGTTTAAAAATAGCTGAACAGATAAATGAACAAAAGTGGAAAAGAAATTAGTCTGGAGACATAGGACTGTAATGATATCTCCTACAGATATGGACGGGGAGAAGCCTTTTGTCAGCATCTAGCTAATAAAGCACAGCGGAACTCTGAGATTCAAATAGTGTTGAACTGATTCTTGAAGGGTGACTGACCAGTCATCTACAGTGACCCCTCCTAATTCTGCCTGTGCCCCACCCCAACTTTACTTTTTTCTCAAAACTCTTATTTTCTAATATTCCACTTTTTGGTTGATTTATTTCTGTTATTCTTCTTTCACTAGAATAGTAGCTTCTTGAGGACAGATAATTTTGTCTGCCTTAGTGAGTACTTTTTCTTGAGTGTCTAGAACAGTGTAAGTGTTCAATGGAAAATTGCTGAGAAAACGAATAAAGAGATACTGGTAGAGTGTAGCCACGGGGTATCCCATTGTACCTGAGGCCACAACATAAGTGCTATGTGATGCCATCTCTTCTCCCAGACTCACCCTGCACCACCACACTGTGGCTCAGAGACCAGCAACACTGCCTCCCTTTCTCCTCTTTCCATGAAGTTCTATGTCTCCTCTACAGGACTTACTCAATATGAAGTTTCCCTCTGGAACAAAAAGGAGATTCTTCCTTCTTTCATGGTCTGAGAAAATACATTGAGAAAACCCCAGTGGTTGAAAGAGAGACTTTTATCATTGTTATAAAATACAAAAATAATTGTGTACCTTGAGATCCAGGAGAGCAGCATATATTCGCAATATCCAAATCCCTAAAACAATGGCAGCTTGGGCAATTTTGTAAGTACCTTATTTTCTCAACATGTTTTCTGTTTAGGATATTTTTTTCAGGCTGCCAACATATGGTTAAGATTTATCTTATTGAGTAGATCATCTGCTTTTAAATGAAATACACAATACCAATAAGCAATTTCCTGCTGTGACAAAAAGAGAAAGATTAGAAAGTACTTATGTCTCAAAAGTACACCCATAATTATTGTTCAAGTTTACTTTGACTGAAAGAATGAAAAGGAAAAAAATCTGTCTCCCCAAGGTAGGTAGATGTATATAAAATAGGTAAGTTTAGAAGCATAGTCTCGAAATTTGGGATACAGGTTTTAAATTCATACTACTTTCAAGGTCATTCATAAATTGTAAAGTCATTATTTGTTGCCAGGAGAGATTATAAATGCCATACAGAGTAGTAACACATGCACATACTGACTGAACCAAATTGATTCAATGTTTTCATCTTTGCACAATGCTTTGAATTGTAAATTAAAAAATATATATATATATCATTGGCAATAGAAGAAAATAGGCTGTAGTTGGCAATGACATATAGCTGAGAATGATTAAATGCAAAATACTGTTTTTCTCTTGAAAGAAGAAAAATATACTACTTCTGTGACATTAACATTTATGTTTTGGGTAATTATAGTTGATGCTTGATTAAGCTTAATATCATGGAACATAGGGCAAAACATCTCTGTCAATTCTCATTTTCTGTGATATATATTAAATTTTACATTTGATGAGGGGGTAGAAAAGAGGTAGACACAAAGAAAGACACACTGAGCTGTTTATTCCCTGTGATTTTATGTATTATGGAAGGAAAATTTCAAATTGCAGATTGAACTGAGATTATCCCAGAAGACACTCTGGTTCAGTGCTTCTTAAACATTAATGTTCCTAAGAATCACATGGGGATTTTGTGAAAATTCAAATTCTGATTCAACAGTTACAGGATGTTTCCTGGGATTCTTCATTCCATGCAAGTCCCCAGGACAATATAATACAGCCAGTCACAGAATCATACTTTGTAAGTGCTAAGTGTCTGGTCCCTCACCCAATGTGAACCTATAAAAAATGTGACTATTACAAAGAAAAATCTATTTCCAAAAATAAATATAACCTATTCCAAATCAAGGGAAATGTTTCTGTATCATCTAATATTGTTTATTATTTGCATCAAAATTTACTCCTCATTGTGAAATCAGAGAATAATCAAAAAGTGACTGTATTTGAACACAGGAGCCTTACTTTACTATAATCCAAAATTTCATTCTATGTCTGAAATCATATTATTGGTGAGATACTGTTAAAATACTGGCTTTCTAATACAACAATAAGCAAAATTATGGAATTAGTAATACATCTCAGAAAACTTTTCTGAAAATTCCTATTGATAGAAATACCTTAATCTGAATTTTTATTCTTTTAAACTCTGGATAGTTTGTTTTATGATTGTTTAAATTTAAGTTAAAGAGAAAACTGTGTTGGGGAGAGTTGCTAGAAGACTCTGCTAGTCCAGGAGAGAGGAGGTGATGGCTTCTCCTGGTTACTGGCAGTGAGAAGAAATGGAAGGGCCAGGAGCCAAATCAATAGGTTTTATGTCTCTGCTATTACAGACAATTTCACTTCCTCCAGTGAGACTTGCTGGTTATCTCAATGCTATTTATTGAATAATCTATTTGTCTGCCATTAATTTGAAATGCTACTTTTATCATATACTTTATGACAAAATTATCCCACATATATTTATCTCTTATATCTGGTCCTTGCTATTGATTTCCCCATTCTGAGGCGGTACCACACTGCTTTATTGCTATGTACAACATTACTGCTATATTTTAAATTTTCCCCATGCTTACTCTTCCACATGAACTTTAGAATCACATAATAAAGTTCCGAACATTCTGGTAGGATTTTTAGTAGTAGTACATTGCATATTTAAATTAATTTAGTAGAATCAACATCTTTCTAATTTAAGAATTTCAAAAGAAGAATAGAAGATGTCTCTATTTTCATTCAAATTTTATTTTATACTTCTTAGTAAAGTCTGTGGCTTGTACATATGTATATTGTACAATTTATTTAAATATTTTTTCCTTGGAAATTATCATTGTATTGTTATTGTAGATGACATTTCTTTGTCCTTCATTTCCCTCTATCTTGCGGTTGTTGGCATTACAAAGACTTTTGCATTATCTTGTACATTAGATTATTTGGCAGTTGTATTTACCAAACTCTCTTATTTGCTTCTATTGGTTTTTCAGTTTATTTCTTGGCATCTCTAGGCATAGCATATAACAATATCATTTAGAGGCATTCATGTATTATATTTTCTTTTCTAGTGCATACACATTGTATTTCCTTCTTTAACTTTTAACTCCTTTAACATTTCACTGACGATATTAAATAATAGAGATGATAGCAAGTATCTGTGTCTTTCTAGTTCGTGACTTTAATAGAATACTTTTATAGCTCACTATAAAGCATTTTACAAACCATGAGATATATATCATAGTTATACATTAAGGAGCATTTAATATAATGATCCTTTTAAACATGATATTATTTTAGTGTATAAGAAATAGAAATGATATCCATCTTGTGTTTATGATTTTTTTTCTTTGAGACAAAGTCTCACTCTGTCACCCGAGGCTGGAATGCAGTGTCACGGTCCCGGCTCACGGCAACGTCTGTCTCCTGGATTCAAGCAATTCTCATGACTCAGCCTCCAGAGTAGCTAGGATTACAGGTGCCCGCCACCACACCCAGCTAATTTTTGTATTTTAGTAGAGACAGGGTTTCACCGTGTTGGCCAGGCTGGTCTCAAACTCCTGACCTCAGGTGATCCATCCGCCTCAGTCTCCCAAAGTGCTGGGATTACAGGTGTGAGCCGCCGTGCGAGCCTATTTATGATTTTTAAAAAGGAATCATAGTTGAGTTTTAGCAAACCTGTTTTAATAGTCATTGATAAGATCATTTACCTACTCTTGTAACTTCTTAAAATAACTAATAAAATTAATAGATTCTGGATGTTGAACTATTCCTTAATTACAAGAATATTTCCACTAGTTCATGTACAAAAATATTAAATACATTATGATATTAACCATTTGGGGAGTATGCCATATTTTTGCATCAATATTCAAATTTTGTTTTTTAAATTATTATTTTGTTTTACTGGGGTTGTTTTTATTTGCACAGATTAGAGAAAGATTCGTTTTTTAATTCTGTATTATCTCTATCAGATTCCAGTGTATGTGTAATTCTTACTTTGCAAAATAATTGAAAATATTTATTTCTTTTTCCGAAATCAGGCACAGTTTAAATACCAATGTTTCTATTTCTATTCATGCTTTGAAAGAATACATCCTTGAAATCATTTTGATTGGATATATTGTTCAAGGATCGCTTGACAACTTTCTCAAAATATTTTCCAGTTATTGGACTTTGGATATGTTTCTCGTCTTGTATCAAATTATATAATTTATATTTTGTCAACAATATCGGTTTATATTGGATTTTAGTTATTATTCATTAGTTGAGAAAATTATGAGTTTCTAATTTCTAAAATATTCCTATCTTTCACGATTTAATTTTCTTGTTATTGTCGTTTTTGTTTTTCTCTTTATTTGGATTATCAAATTTATTAGCAATAGAAGAAAATAGGCTGGAGTTAGCAACGACATATAGATGAGAATGATTAAATTCAAAACAGGTTTTTTTGTGAAAGAAGAAAGATATACTACTTCTTGTGACATTAACATTTATGTTTTTGGTCATTATAGTTGATGTTTGATAAAGCTTGATATTGATGCTTGATAAAGCTTGATATCTTGCTGCTGTTGTTGTTACCTCTGCTGTTTTCAAGAACCAAACCTGGGGAATTTGTGTTTGACTCTTCCTTCCCCCCTTGTTCCCAAATTCATTAATATTCTTATTAAATCATTGCTATTGCTTTCCTCACATATATTTTGGTGATCTTTCCCAGTTTCTTGGGTTGGATGCTTAATTAACTGATTTCAATTCTTTCATATTTGGTTGTGAAGCTATTTAAGATACCTGCCCTTCTGTGTACATCTCTGATTTCATCTCCTACTATTTTTTTGCCTGTATTTGACTCATACAAAATTAGTCATACTTTAACTAGATTTAGATATGACTCATCCACATAGCATGCATTGTAGTTGGACTTTGTTTCTTTAATAGAGCTGACACCATCTTTTTAAAATTTAATTCTGCCTTTATGTTATTTTCTAATCAATTTTTTAATAACTATGCATTGTTTTATTTCACTCATTTATTTAATTCTTTTTGATTGTGTGCTTGTTTTTGTGCTCCCTCTGATCCTTTTATAATGTATTATGTGCTATAAGGTCTATGTGCTTTTCCCTAAATAATTTGGAGGGCACAGTCTTTTAACAATTATATCAATGAATACCTACCAGGCTTCTTAAGGCTAATTACAATTAACATACAATATGAGTGCTATGGTAGACATTACTAGTGTTCACCAATGAACAGTTCCCCTGTTCTTCCCTGCTGAGAGAAGCTGTGCTTCCCTAAGACCATATAGTTATATGGGGCCCTCAGACTTGTCCTGGGCAATAAAACGTGAGTAGAAGAGACTGCGTCATTGCAGGTGAAGGCACTGAAAAGTCTGTGCCACATCCCATTCTCTGTCCCTCTCGTGAAGCACCTGTGAGGTTCGGGAAGGTGGAGCCTCAGTCTTCCTGGGACCTTTAGTG
Source organism: Piliocolobus tephrosceles (assembly GCF_002776525.5). Taxonomy (NCBI): domain Eukaryota; kingdom Metazoa; phylum Chordata; class Mammalia; order Primates; family Cercopithecidae; genus Piliocolobus; species Piliocolobus tephrosceles. The sequence continues at coordinate 122,471,920 of NC_045434.1, read as the reverse complement.
CAGAGCTCCAGTTGTCAACTTGACAGTGTGCATGAGTAAGAAATAAACCATGGTTACCGTTAAGCCATGGACATTTTAGAGTTAAATTGCTACTACGACAAATCCTAGTCTACCCTGACTGATCCAAGTAGAAAAGAGACTACAAGCACGTGCAATGCAACCTAAAATTAACGCTAAAATAGTTGGCACTGGCTGAAAATAAACATGCTGATTACAGGAAAGACAGTCTAATAGCAAAAACACAGGCTTTGAAAGCAACCTGGAGGTTGATTAACGAATTGTATGAGTTTGGCTCTTTTCTTAACCTCTGGATGTTTATGTTATTCTTATTTGTAAGATGGGGTTAATAACTACCTTGGAGAATGTCTTGGAGAATTATTAAACAAAAAATAGTATCTGTTAAGCACTTGGAGTCTAGTTGGTCCCAGTGAAAATAGATACAATAATTATTACGAGTTTCTTTTATCTATGCAAAGTATATTACAAAATGAAGTATTACTAAAATTTTCTGCTAATACAATCTTATGAATATTAATAGAATTTATCAGATAAAGCCAATAAAACTACTGGCCCAACTTTCATTATTTAATAACTCATTCCACGTCCACAGCAAACCCCCAAAATCTTGGGGTTCTTCAAAGAAACCATATTCTTACATATACAATATATTAAATTCTCTTTGTGGACATAATCAGAGCTTGAAATTTGAGTTCTTTATATTGCAAAGTTTATGTCAAGGTATTTTCTCATGAAATGAGTACCTATGAGATAAACATAAAATATAAGACTTACTTTAAAATATAGAATTAATATAGAATTAGAAACTTCTATTCCCTCTCCTCAATATCAAATAACTTAATGAAGATGTTAAAAGACAGAAAAGTGTTTTGATATTCCTAGCTTAGATGGCTAAATATCCTTATTGTTTTCTTTCTTGTTTATTTTCCTTCTTTCTTAAAAAAAAACTCTGAAGACCTTGGGTACATGTTCAGGTTAGTTACATAGGTAAACATGTCATGGGGATGTGATGTGCAGATTATTTGTTCACTCCCTCCTCCCACCCCCTACCCTCTGATAGGCCCCAGTGTGCGTTGTTCTCCTCTATGTGTTCAGGTGTTCTCACCATTTAGCTCCTACTTATAAGTGAGAACACGTGAGATCTGGTTTTCTGTTCCCACATTACTTTGCTAAGAATAATGGCCTCCAGCTCCATCTAATTTTTTATTTAATTACCGAGAATTTTATTGTACTTTAGTCACACTTTGGAGGCAATTGAGTCAATTTTTATTTGTTTAGAAATTAGAAATACATGGATGTAGGGGTAAATATATATACATGTATGTGTGTGTATACATACATAGGTATATCTGTGCATGTTTGTATAAAACAAGATTTTTTTGCTTACATCATTGACAGGGAAATCTTTAACATATTATTATCTACAGCAGTCCCTTGTTTCTTCTTTATCAAACAGGGCTTTTTAACTGTTCCACCAATAATGAAACTTAGACAAATTCTGAGAGATACATGTTAACTCATATACCCACTCACAGTACAGTTTGGGAAATTTAAGTATTTCTTATCTGACAAAAATAACAAAATGATCTCAATGTTTTAAATGTTCCTTGAAGCAAAAATTAAAACCACTGAAAATAGGTTTCACAAATATTTCTGCTAAATCTTTTCATAAATATTTGTCTAATTAAAATATTTAGATATTATTTTCTATATCTTTTTTACTTCTAATATCAGAAATAAAATCATACTCAGCAACTTCAATGGATAAATTACTTCAGGATTATCAACTTGATTTTAAAAATGTGATTCAAAATATACTCACGTAAATTTTAAAATCCAAACATATACCAACAGACTTCTATTACTAATAATTTAAAGGAAAATAAGGTGGAAATACAAAGGTAATAAAGGTAACTTGTTTAATTTGGGAAACCAGATGCTGTTATCACATCAACTTGAATTTTCTTTCCATTTTTAAAATACATCCCAGAAATAGGTCAAGGAAAAACACACACACACACACACACACACACACACACACACACACACACATGATAAAATGGAAAAAAAAATGTAATTATGACTATGGCAACAGAATAGCAATATTTTGCCAAGGAATTTTTTTTAACTCAGATATACCAGTTCCAAAGAATACACTCCAGATGGCAAATCCATGGTTTATGTGGGTGATTTTATCTTTACTACCCAAAAGGATCTTGCAGGCTGCCATCCTGAAACTTACATCTGCTATGAATGAAAGTGATTAGGATTTGAAGTTGTAGCTCTCTTGCTATGACTTCCTACCTGGTTGCCTGTCTCTGGCAACCTGGGAGTCAGTTACATTTCCTCATAATGACTCACAGCAAATGTGTTTCTACCTATGAAAGATAGTTACTAGTCAAGGGGTTGAAAGTAATCTTAAACTCCAGATTCCATGTTACACTTCCTGATGGTAGCCCTGGTAATGGATGGTCCTAAGGGATAGTGGTAGAGATCACACAAAATAACCTGGATAGAGACATCTACTGGAGATGGGAAGTGGGTATATTTGCTTATTTGTTTGTTCAATGTAGTACTCAAAAAACAAATTCCTGTGGCCGATTTTAACAGGAGTAGTCACGTTTGACGCCTTTTTTAGAGGTTTTACAGCAGAAGAAAAAAACGGTGGGCTCTATCATAAAATGGAGAACAGGATTGACTCTCATTATCAATATTTGTTAGCTCTGTGACTATGAGAAAGTTACTTGGCCTGTAGTCTCAGTAGTCTTATCTATAAAACGGAGATAATAATTAACTTGAGGCTGGGTGCGATGGCTCATGCCTGTAATCCCAGCACTTTGGGAGGCCAAGACGGGTGGATAACCTGAGGTCGGGAGTTCAACACCAGCCTGACCACCATGGGGAAACCCCGTTTCTACTAAAAATACAAAACTTAGCCAGGCACGGTGGTGCATGCCTGTAATCCCAGCTACTCGGGAGGCTGAGGCAAGAGAATCACTTGAACCCGGGAGGCGAAGGTTGTGGTGAGCCGAGATTGCACCATTGCACTCCAGCCTGGGCAACAAGAGGGAAACTCCATCTCAATAAACAAACAAACAAACAAACAAACAAACAAATAAATAATAATTATCTTGAAAGGTTGTTGTGAAGATCAGAGATAATACACTTAAATACCTGGTCACCTAGTAGATACTCAATAGTGAAAGCTAGATTAATATCTGCATTTGTAATTTTGAAGCTTCTCATGCACTATACTAATCTAGGTTAGGATGCTTTGTCTTTTGATGTAGTTATGTAAAACTGAGTTTCTTCCTTTTCTCATTCTTTCTCTTTTTTCTCTCTCTCTCTTCCTACTACCTCACCTTTTAATTCAATTCTCCTTCTTAACATAATTTCTGGGTGTATTTACTTCCATTGCTAATGGTAAATGACATTAAATGTTGAGATTTCCAAGTCATCTTAACCAGGTTATCTTCCTGCTTATTTCTCTAGCTTCATCTCTTTTGACATACACAGGAAGAAAAACTATGGCTGTGAGGCTTTTCAGAAAACATACCATTTGTTTTACTCAGGGTTTATCCCTGTAACAAATTGAGCTTCCAAGCAATAAAACTGCCATGTACAAGTCTTCTTTAAAAGAAATTCTACTTGAAGATATATCGGGAACTAGAATATTTGAAGAAAGTGACAGACTTCTGATAGCAAAAGCAACTATTCCCTTTACTAAAGAGAAATAAAATACATTTCCTAAGTAAATTTATTGTCACTGCATTTAGTGCAATATTGAACTATGCCTCTATGGGGTTTCTCTATGAGCCTAATCAGACACTTAGCCATGGAATCATATTTTGTAAACTAGAGCACTAGAAAAGAACTTAGGGGGCTCATGGGAAATACTCAGCAATACTGGTGGTTCAGAGGAGAGCACTGAACAAGTCATTTAGTCCCTCCTTGAATTACTATTCTCCCTTATGGAGTAGTTGAATTTAGGATTTTTCTTCTTCTTAGGAACAGAAGGTTTCTATGCTCTTTTAGTTCCATCAGAACTAAATCAAGATGAAAGGACCTGAGAAAATGATACTTGAGAGATACTTAGGATAAGATCCAGATTCTTTAATCTGGTCACCAGGATTCTGCCTCCCTGCCAGTCTCATTTAAGGTGCTTCTCCAACCCATGCTTACTTGTAGCTCCAAGATTTTCCCACAAGTAATTTTACTTTTTTTTTTTTTTTTTTTTTTTTTTTTTTTTGAGGCGGAGTCTCGTCGCCTGGGCTGGAGTGCAGTGGCCGGATCTCAGCTCACTGCAAGCTCCGCCTCCCGGATTTACGCCATTCTCCTGCCTCAGCCTCCCGAGTAGCTGGGACCACAGGCGCCCGCCACCTCGCCCGGCTAGTTTTTGTATTTTTAGTAGAGACGAGGTTTCACCGTGTTAGCCAGGATGGTCTCGATCTCCTGACCTCATGATCCGCCCGTCTTGGCCTCCCAAAGTGCTGGGATTACAGGCTTGAGCCACCGTGCCCGGCCAGTAATTTTACTTTTTATTTCATTTTAATATTTTATTTTGAGTCAGGGTGTCTACAAAAATAAAAATAATTAGTCAGGCATGGTGCCACATGCCTACAATCTGGCTACTCTGGAGGCTGAGGCAGGAGGATTGCTTGAGCCAGGGAGTTTGAAGTTGCAGTGAACTATGATTGTGCCACTGTACTCTAGCCTGGGCAGTAAAGGGAGACTCTGCCTCAGAAAACACACACACACACAAGCAGAAAGAACACTAATATTTTAACTTTCATTTAGCACTTTAATATATGAATTTCATGGGGTAGTCCATTTAATCCTCAAAATAACATGAAAGTTATTATCCCCATTTTATAGATGGGGAAATAGATTTCTGAGAGATAACTAACAGGTTAATATTAGCTGGATATTCCAACTGGTCTTGGAACCCAGGTGTGGGTTCCTTTTCCTATTAAGCCCTACCTCTTCATTCTCTAGCTTGCATCTCAAGTGTAGCTGCAAAAGAAACACGGGTAGAGCTTCGAAGCTGTAACATACTTGGGTATGTTATACAAAAGCAAGCTAAATCAGAACTCAAGAGAAAACCTATAATGAAATCCAGGAAGATGGAAAAGGGGGATGGTGGTGATGGAAATAAAGTCACTGAAGGGAACTTCTACCCCTCCCCATTCAGAGAGATAGAAATTAAGAGAGAAGTATATGTAGTTAGAGTGGTATTCATCTTGCTTTAGTGGCAGAACTTCTTTTACTCTTTTGCAACTAAAATATTTCAGAGAACCTCAAAATGTGAAACATTAAAAAGTTTCTCTGCAACATGCTGAAAACCCAAGCTGTGCCTGCTCAGATACTTCTCAGATCCTTCCCCCAAACTCGGAAACACCTGAGATGCTTCTTGGTCTCTAAGGCGTCAAGGAAGCCATTGACAAATAGCTGGGAAACCACTAAGTCAGGCAGGTGTGGGTTCCAGTCTCAGCTTTGTATTACTTTTTCTAGGAACTTGAGCAGCTTAATTACCCTGATTGGTGGTGTCTTTTTATTGTAAAGATAATAAGAGATAATAACCATAAAACATTAGTACATTACCTGAATAACAGTATAGATGCTCAGTAAACATCTTTGTTGGAAGCAAATTAGAAGTTAACACTGAGCTCTTCCTAATAAATGAAATTGATGAGGTTCGAAAATTACTTAAATAGTAAGCTTGTATTTAAAAGATGCTTTGACCATATAAAATTTCATTTGGAAAGAATTGCAAGTTTTTCATATCATCTCTATTTTTAGAGTGGAGATGAGAAGAAAAAAACACACACACACACACAAGAAAAAAGCACATGGCTAGGACCACTCATTATGATTCAGAAACATGAGTTAGAAAGTGCAGCTGTCTCCCTGCTTTCAGAGCAGATAGCAGCATCATTTTATAAATGAAAGTAGAGATAAAGTCACTGTGATACACATTTCTGCAATAACAAACCAGAGAACATTAGAGACAAATAAATACTCATTGCTAGGGGAATATTTTCTCCTGGGTAAAAGGCATGCATTAACTCTCACAATAGAGTCATCTAATAAATGATTCATCTAGACACTAATATTTAATCAGTTCATATCGTCAATTGCTCTAAGAACCTTTTAAACACTACAGCATATTTAAACATATTCAGGGTTATTACTTGTTCAAGGTTAATTCCTTAGTCAAACTTGTTTTAAAATGAATAGATGACATAAAAGAAAAGAATATTATCGCTTCATACTAAATGCTAATGTTGTAATTATTTTCTTTAGATAAGTAGATTTTTACCTGTAATGTTTTAACTTAGAATTTTTCTGACAATTTTAAAAGTTAATAGGAACTATTTGTAACACCATGCAGTTTGCTCTGCTGTTACTTACGAAATGGATTTCAATTTTTCTGTGGAATTGTTTTCTAATTTAATTTTTTACAGCACTGCAATGTTTTACCCACTTAATTTCATAATGTGAGTCATCAATAATGCATTTCCTACATTCAGTGAAACCAAGTGGATGCCAGATTTAAAAAATAATGAATTTTCTTTACATTTAGGATTTCTTTTCATATATATGACAATCCTTAGATAAATAAAAATGCTATCCTGGATTATTATACTCTTCCACAAGAGGGCTCTTGAAAGTCAAAAATATTGCCCGTGATTAGTAATCTGCTTACATCTATTGGTAAAAACCAGAGAAACAAGATTTTGAAATATTTCCTGGATAATTAACTCAATTTAAAAAAAGGCTTTAAATTAAACTAATACTTCCACTACTAGAGTTAACTGATAGTAATCAAAGCTAAAATTGATTGAATGCTTCCTGCGTGCAGGCCATGTGGTTAGTGCTGGATATGTAGCTTATTATTATTATTCATTGCACTATAGAGAATCAGTTATGGTTCAGCATGAAACTTTGGAGATAAGATTGCCTGAGTTTGAATCCCAGCTCTGCCATTTGTATTGTTTCTTTGACTTTGGGCAAGATACTTGGTATTTAATTTTATCAGTCCTTGGTTCCTTTTACTGTAAAATGTGGTTGTTGTAAGGATTAAGGGAATTAAGATACATAAAGCAATTAGAAGAGTGTCTGGCACCTAGTAAGTGCTTTGTAAGTTTTAACTGCTACTATCATCACAGAGGGATAAACTGAGGCACATAGAGATTAAAAGATATGCCCTAAATCGTACACCTAGTGTCTGGAAAGATACAAGGTTTTGCCCAATCAGTGTGCTAGAAGATGTATTAGCCAATACGCCTCTAATGTAAAAGAAGATTTGTAACACCATCTGCTTATTCCTACCCCCCACTAACAGCACTGGGGTAACCCACCCCTGCTTGACCACACTGCCCACGTGTCCATGCTCCTGAATTATCCGTACCTCTCACTGTTATCTCTCATCATAATAATCATTGATTTATGTATTGAACTCTGTCACAAGTCTACTTGAGTTCCAGGACAATATCTTATTTATTTTTGCTTTCACAGCACATTTTGGTTAGCAAGAATTAACAAGGATGATTAAAAAAAAATAAGGGTGTGCTAATATTTCCAACTGTCCTATAAAATGATTTTTGTTAAACCCATTTAAGAGATGAAGAAATCAAAATTCTAAGATCAAGATCTCGTGGCTTGAAATAGCCATGCTATTAGAAACCAGATCTGAATCTGAAGCCTGTGTTTTCTTCACTATAATGACCCACACACATGCTCAGTGTTGTTTGTGCATTTACTGACTGAAGAGAGACTGTGAAAATTCCACCAAGAGACATAACTGAGTGTTTTCAATACATTTATGGGCTAAGGGGAGATTCTTTTTGCAATAAGTCAAGTATTCAAATGAGGATTGTTCCCTTCAAATAGTTTTGGTCTGTGTTTTTTTGTTTTCAATAATGTTAATTTTTTTTTTTTCAAATTGATTTTGTAACTTCTCTCTTATAATTATTTTTGTGGAAATTTTTAAAAATTTTATGAGCACTAAGAATAACAATATACAATGAAAGTGTATCATAAGGAGAATTACCTGGTCAGGGACTGGGTTAAAGCGTCCTTCAAAGGGAGATATCTGAACTGAGAACCAGAGGATGAGTCAGTGTTAACCAGGTGGAAAAGGTGAGGAAAGAATGTTATTCCAGGCAGACGAAACCATTTGCAAAGGACCTGTAGCAGGGGACACCACCCTACTGAGGAGGAATAAAAAGAATAAAGGTAAGGGGATGCAGAATGGTTCAGGAGAGGCTGAAAAGTAAAAGGCAGACAATTCACTAATTTCATAAATATTTATGGAAAACCTACCACACCCCTGCTAGTAATGTAGGTACAGAGGAATAAAAAAGTAATAAAGCATTTTTCTCTGAAGGAAATTCTTAATCTGGCAAAAGATGGCTAAACACACACACACACACACACACACACGCTTACCTCTAGATATAATGTAAAGGAAGTGGTATTGTAATAGCAGTAAGAACAAAAGACTGTGGGAGCACAATAGAAGGAGAAATTAATTGTGATTAAGGAAACATCAAAAGAAGGGATTGACCAATATTTGACTGGGTAATTGACATGTGAGCTGATCCTTAAAGGTATTCCAAGCAACAGCATGAAGAGAAGCACCAGGTGTAAACAGTGGCCAGAAGTCTATTAAATAATAATTTCTTTGATGGATCAGTTTATTTATTTTAAATATCAGAGGAGGTTCTATTCTCTACAGAAAGTAGAATTAAACTAGAAAGGAGTAAGAAAAAGATACACAGAAAAAAATCCTTAATAATTGCTATCAGGTATATAGGTGTTAAAACATGGTTGAGAAAGCAAGTAATCACAGTGAAAATTAGAAAATGTTTGGAAATAAATGATAACATGGTTGGCATATCCAAATATGTAGGATGCAACTAAAGTCATGCATAGGTAAAATGTACAAGCTTATATGCATATATTAGAAAAAAATATTGAATATCAACACTCTGCATATCTATCTGAAGACGCTATGAGAAAAGCAAATTAATCCAATTAAAGTTGAAGAAAAAGGTAATGACACACGCAGAAGCCCAGTGAAGAGAAAACAAACATAAAATTAATAAAGAAGACCAAAAGTTGGTCCTTCAAAAATCTAACACAATTTATAATCCCCAAGGTCAAGAAAAAAAGAGAAGTCAAAAATTTTAGAAATAAAAAACGGGATATTACTTTAGATTCTATAAATGTTAAAATATAATAGATATAAACAGTGTTATGTCAGTAATTTCAATATTTAAATGAAATAAGCAAATGCCCTTAAAGTATTATTTTTTAAAATAACGCAATAAGAATGGGAAATCAGAACTGTTCTATATCTTAAAGAAAAATGAAATGAAGAATCTATTTATAGAGGTAGGTATTCTTATTCTCTTTTCTTTCTGCTTCCTACTAGCCAAAAGGTAACAATGTTTACTATCTCTCAGCATTTCTCAATTGCCGCCACTAGGTGGCAAACGTTTCCAAACGATTGCGGGAGCCTGCAGTGACTATCACAGTTTGTTGGACACCATTTTTTGTGCTCTCCAGCAATCACAAACAGAATATTCTAAAACAGTCTCATTATTGTCATTATAAGCACTCTCACTGTTTTCGTAACACAAAAGATAGCAACAGGAACAAAATTGCACTGAAAAAAATCTAAACACAGGTTTTATTGGAAGAAATTGAAATCCTACTCTAACAATAGAACCTTCCACTTCAGGCTCAGAACAAGGCCAGCGAAGTGGAGCAGACCTATCACAGATTCCCATCTCCATGACAACCTTTTCAGTTCCATGCACAATTAAAGCTACAGTATCAGTTTTTTTTCAGGGAAAACAAAATCTGAGTCCTGGCTGGTCTTCATTTTTTATAATAGATTTGAGAAATTAAATTGATTCTCATTAGTGCAGCTGAATTAGTGGGTACTAATAATTCATTACATAAGCAGCCCCAACTCACTTCTCCAAAAGCAAATGAAAATATATATTTTGTGTGGTTTAATGTACTATCATTATCACTATCCTTTTTAGCTTTCTTTGACAACAACTCTTTTGTGCCAGGCATTCTCGAAAATCCTGGCTTAATTCCCCTTTAGGCTATACTTGTGGATAAAAAAAAAAAAAAAAATCTGTTAATTTCATTAGCAATTAGATTTCAGCCACATGGTCTGGAAAGTGTTGGGGCTCCCTCAGAATCCTGGAATAACCTTTTCTCCAGACCCCGTGCTTCTTTTCATCTTCTGAAGACATTTCTGGAGTTTTTAGTTGTTACTGAAAAAAATGGGTAGAGCTCAGATTTCTGCTGCCCTGAAAGAGATTGTTCAGAAATTTTGAAGAGTTAAAATATATATACTCAAAGTGTTAAAAAATGCAACTTGTAAAGAAAATTTAGTGGATCAAGAGTTTAGTGTACGGAGAACAAATGATTGGTGGAGGAATCTACAACTTAATAACGTTTTCAAGTACCATATATATGAAGGTATTTAAAATAGAGTGATCAGATATATTTTTCCTTTTTAAAAAATTACTAAACATAGAAAAATGGGACGTGAGTTTTCATGTTATTTCCTATAAGCAATAAAATGAAAACCTAGTTGAATGTAAGACATTTCTGAGATTGCTAAGAATGGAATCAAAGTGGTAATACATTACCAAGAGTTATCATAGAATACTATGCCATGAAAATCGTAAGCATATATTATTTTCCTCCTTCTAAAAATGTGCAAGTGTAGCCTTTCCTTAAATCAGAGGGCTGAGGCAGGTGACTCTTCATGAACTCTTTCATTACTAGCATCTCATGATTTTTATAAGTAAGAAATGTAGCTACTAGGGCACTGTTGCTTCACTCATTTTAACCATCTCTAACATCTTGTGATGATGGCTGGGACAAATAAAGCAGCCAGTTTGCAATCCAGCTTACCTGTGGATAGATGTTGTCATTGCTTGAAGAAAGTATGATTATTATTACCTTTTTGCATGGTCAAATTGAGACAAAGGGAAGTTAAGTGTCTTTCCCAGCACTAAGTCCAATAGAGATGACGTGTTTTCTGTCTGTCCAGCATGCCTTTGGTCAATCGCATTTACTTCATTCTTGTCTGGAAATGAATGGGGCTGGCTCAACAGTGGACGTAAAATGGATGCCTAGACAAAGAGAAACCTATGTCTCCTCGCCAAGTGATACACTGAGGAATGGGCATGGGACATAGCTTTGCCAAAGAAAATTGTTTCCTCCCAAAGAACTCTGAAGCTATTGAGAAAGAGATCATTTCTTTTCTTCTTTTACTTTTCTTCTTTTTTTTTTTTTTTTTTCTTTGAGACGGAATCTTGCTCTGTTGCCTGACCTGGAGTGCAATGGTACAATCTCAGCTCACTGAAACCTCCCCCTCCCAGGTTCAAGGGATTCTCCTGCCTCAGCCCAGCCTCCCAAGTAGCTGGGATTACAGAAGCGTGCCACCACGCCCAGATAATTTGTTTTTTATTTTTTATTTTTAGGAGAGATGAGGGTTCACCATGTTGGCGAGGTTGGTCTCAAACTCCTGACCTCAGGTGATCCACCTGCCTCAGCCTCCCAAAGTGCTGAGATTACAGGCATGAGACACCACACCTGGCCAGAGATAACTTTTTTTTGCTTGTGGGGCAACCATAAACCCGAAATTATTGTCATCTTATACGGAGAGCTTTTCAAAATGAAGCCAACACAGATAAAGGGAAGAAAATATAGCTTACACAAACAATATTTAACATATAGATTTAACACATGGAGACAGAGATCTGCTTAGATTTTTAACTGTAAGGTCGAGAAAGAGAAAATACCTCTAATGTTATTGTATAAGCTCCTTATAGCTAGAACCTGACAAACTCATCCAGATCTTTGTAAGTTGTAAGCATAGGGATTTAAAAAACACTAATTTTGCTTTTTAAATTATCATGTAGTCACAGACTTTCTTGTACAGGTCTTTGAATTTTGATACTTTTATAGATTTAAGTAACTACCACCATTATCAGGATATGAAAAGAGTTCCTTCTATCACCTCAGACTCCCTGGTGTCATTTCTTTATAATCACAGCACCCCATTCCCCTAACCTTTGGCAGCCACTGATCTCCTGCTCATTTCTGTCTTTTCTCTTTTTGGGAATTTCATATAAATGAAATCATGTGATATGCAACCTTTTGAGACTAACTTCTTTTTCCCATTATATGCACTTGAAATTAATTCAAATTCTGATATAAATCAATAGTTTGTTCTTTTTTATTGCTGAGTAGTATTTCATTGTACTGAGGTATCATAGTTTCTTCCTCCATTACTCATTGAAGGACTTTTGCACTGTCTCCAGTTTGGGGAATATATTATGAAGAGAGCTACTATATTAACATCTGTGTACAGGTTTTTGTTTGAACACAAGCTTTCATTTCCCAAAAAATCAGAGTTGCTGAGTCATAACTACATGTTTAACTTGATGAGAAACTATCAAACCATTTTATGTAATAGCTGTACTATTTTTCACTACCACCAGCAATGTATGGGAGTTTTAGTTGCTCTACATTCTTGTCAGCACTTGGTGGTGTCAGTATTTTTTTTATTTTCTGAATTCTAACAAGGATTCAGTGGTATTTCATTAATGCTTAACTTTGCATTTCGCTTATGGCTAATGATGTTGAGCATTTTTAATATGCTTCTTTGCCATCCTTATAACCTTCTTGGTAAGTGTCCAAGCTTTTGCTCATTTTAAAAATTGATTTCTATGTTTCCTTACTATTGCATATTGAGTTGTTTTGTTTTGTTTTTTCTTTAATGGGGTTTCTCTGTGTTGCACAGGCTGGAGTGCAGTGGCACAATCTCAGCTCACTGCAACCTCCGCCTCCTAGGTTTAAGTAATTCTCCTGCCTCATCCACCCAAGTAGCTGATATTACAGGTGCTCACCACCATACCTGGCTATTTGTTTTGTAGTTTTAGTAGACATGGGATTTCTCCATGTTGGCCAGGCTGGTTTTGAACTCCTGACCTCAAGTGATCTGCCCACATCAACCTCCCAAAGGGCTAGGATTACAGGCATGAGCCACTGCACCTGGCCTGAGTTTTATATATATTTTGGATGAGAAATTTACAAAGGAAAGAGGTTTAATTGATTCACAGTTCCACCTGGTTCGAGAGGCCTTACAATTATGGCAGAAGGTGAATAAGGAGCAAAGTCACACATCTTACATGGTGGTAAGCAAGATAGCATGTATGGGGAACTCCCATTTATAAAACTATCAGATCTCATGAGATTTATTCACTATCATGAGAACAGCATGGGAAAAATCTGTCCCCATGATTCCATTACCTCCCACTGGGTCCCTTCCGTGACACGTGGAAATTATGGAAGCTACAATTGAAGATGAGATTTGGGTGGGGACACAGCCAAACCGTACCAACATGTGTATTTGGTCAACTTATCAAACAGAACTTTGGAGAGCTAACTATTTAAAGGACTAAGGAACTTCCCAGAGAAGCTAATTCTAAAAGACAAAACAGATAGACACACACATCTAATAACAGATTTCTGAATTTGCGTAGGGGAAGATTTTTGAGTACAACGTACTGTCACTCAGAATTGTTTCTGATACTGTCCTTGTTTGAATTCTAGGAGAAGGCAGAAAGTCAGAAGTAAAAAATACATTTTACTGAAATAGACCTGATTTTATCTTTAATGGAAAGAAAATGAGAGTACCTTTTCCCCCCAATTTATTGTAGAGTGCCAGAATCTATTTGCAATGGTTACCATGCCTATTGTAAATGACACCTCATGGAAGTGAAAGCAATATGTGACAGCTGCCAACAAAAGCAACTGCCCAGTGGAAAGGCCAAGAAAACAGAAGGCAGGAAGGAGAAAAACATGGCCAAATGCACAATTGCTCCTAGGATTGTTCTGAGAGCTTGGGAGACACAGTTTATCATGTCAGTGCAAGGGCCAGTGAATCACAGGGTACTTGCTGACATTGAATTTCTTGCCTATTTTAGTCACTAATTGCATTGTAATAAGCTGTACATTTGAATAGTTTGTTTCTTTTTAAGTAGTTTAAATAATAATAAACCAACGGAAGCTGGAGCTTACAACTAATATCTAGGAGTTGATCTTGCCTTTCAAAAGGACTGTGCCATTTATATGCTTTTAAAAATATGATTTCTCAGGCTCTACTCAGAAACTTCTGTTTCAGTCACTCCAAAGTGCAGTCCATATGTCTGTATTTTTAACAAGCTCCACAGAGTATTCTGATCCAGAACAAGACTTGAAAACTCTGCTTTGAAATTCAGTAAAGAAAATTAAACAGCTTATGTGATGATGAAATAACATAGAATTCAAGAAGCATTCAATTTTAGTAACTACTTTTGGAGTAGTTTAAGTTAACTTTAAAGATACTTTCACAAGTCCTGCAGGTGAACCTGTGTTTTTTTCTGTAGACCTGAAACCCATGCAGATAGAAAGGACATAAGTTGGACTATGGGGATTCTGTAAAGGGCCACCCAGATTCCCAGTTCAGAAAGGGAGAGTTTACTCCCCCAGCTGCTGGGAGTATGGCCATGGAAGGACCCTCAGCTGCCACCCCACTTCAGTGATTGCCTTGGTTGCAGAAAAATGTCTCACCATAGCTTACACGCTCTTTCTAGCATGGCTTACATCTAATGACTACTGAATGTCAGGGAAAAACATCTCCTGCCCCAAATTAGAGCAGACCTCTAAGGCTATTCCAGCTTCCAGGCTGTCTTTCAGGTCAGGTGAGGTCTTCATTGAGATTGCATTACATCTCAACTTCTCCTTCTGTCCAATTCTGCTGTCTTCCCTTCCCTTCACAGGAGTTGATCTCAAGAACACATCTGAGCAAATGTTCCGTATGCCAATCGTAATCTCAGAGTTTCCTTCCTAAGGAACTCAGCCTCTGTCAACCCCTTAGCTTGCAAATGGTCAAAACCAAACTAGCTGAAAGTAAAGGGAGAAATTCCTCATAAGGATACTGGGCTATCTCATGTCGAACTACAAAGAGGGGACAGAGCAGAGATGCAACCCAGCTTAGAAACAACTAAAATGACAGAGTGAAGACTGCCAGGTCATTCTCTCATGTCCTCTCACTCTCTTACACTCTCTTCTCTTTCGCTTGCTCTTTCTGTAATCCAGCTTCTCTTTGCCTACATGGTTTATTCTCTCACTATGGATGGACTACTTCTACTGGATGAGAAATGTAGCCGTAATATTATACATTTTCATATTTCTACCATCAAAGAAGAACCATGTCTATTTCTTAATCTAGTTCATAAATTTTTAAGGAATATTCTGTAGGTCCAGGCTTGGGTCAGTTTCCGAGGACTGGACCAATCACTTGTTGTTAGGAGGCAGGGGCAGGTAATATGCCAACTTTCCCTGAAATCACATTGGGAGAGGAAGGAGATAACTCCCCTAAGAAGGAGGCTTTTCAATATGGAAGGGTTTAGGAAATGGTGTGTGTAGGAGTGTATAAAACATTTAAGACTTGCTCTGAGTGGAAGTCTCTACAATATCTCCTCGCACACACACACAGCTATACATTATTATAATAACGTACAACAATATGCTTTGTTTGAATGCTTTCCAGTTCAAAAACACCTTACTTGCCTCATTTTTATCTTTACAAGACATTTAAATATATAAAAAAAATTAGTCATAAATTATATTCTTGAAAATTACATGCCTATTATGAGTTAGATCTGGAATTCAAACCCGATATTCTGATTTCAAGTCTAAGTCCAAAAGTTGTCCACTTTTGCACCTATTTACAATTTTTTATTTTCTTTTCTTTTTTTTTTTTTTTTTTTGATTTTTAATTTCTGTGGGCACATAGTAGGTGTATAGACTTACTTACGTATTTTTTTTCTAAAAAAACATATGAATCCTACTTGGTCCCCCATTAAAGTAAGACACAGTTATCTTTTCCTGAGGTGAGTATATAATGCAACCAAATGATTTCCAATTGTCTATTGGCCATTTTAGGTAGGTGTGCTTCTTGATGGCTATATTAAAGCCTTGTCAAATAGCCGATTGC
The DNA here is from genome assembly GCF_002776525.5 of Piliocolobus tephrosceles. Lineage (NCBI taxonomy): Eukaryota > Metazoa > Chordata > Mammalia > Primates > Cercopithecidae > Piliocolobus > Piliocolobus tephrosceles. The sequence continues at coordinate 122,455,818 of NC_045434.1, read as the reverse complement.
TTATAATACCCATTCATGGGCGCACAGGTCACTCTTTCACCAGCTTCCCAAACAAAACAAAGACCAAAAAGCATCTTGCCCGAAATTCCCATCAGCAAATCATGCTTCTTAATGGTCAGTCTGCATGTTAGAATGGCGATCATTAAAGAGTCAGGAAACAACAGGTGTAGAGAGGATGTGGAGAAATAGGACCAAATTTTACACTGTTGGTGGGAATGTAAATTAGTTCGACCATTGTAGAAGACAGTGTTGTGATTCCTCAAGGATCTGGAACCAGAAATACCATTTGACCCAGCAGTCTCATTACTGGGTATGTACTCAAAGGAATATAAATCATTCTACTATAAAGACATGCACACGCATGTTTATTGCAACACAGTTCACAATAGCAAAGACTTGGAACCAACCCAAATTCCCATCAATGTTAGACTGGATAAAGAAAATGTGGCATATATATACCATGGAATACTATGCAGCCATAAAAAAGGATGAGTTTATGTCCTTTTCAGGAACATGGGTGTAGCTGGAAATCATCACTGTCAGCAAACTAACATAGGAACAGAAAATCAAATACCATGTATCCTCATTCATAAGTGAGAGTTGAATAATGAGAACACATGGACACAGGAAGGGGAACATCACACACTGGGGCCTGTCAGGGGGTAGGGGGCCAGAGGAGTGATAGCATTAGGAGAAATACCTAATAGAGATGACAGGTTGATGGGTGCAGCAAACCACCATGGCAAGTGTATACCTATGTAACAAACCTGCACATTCTGCACATGTATCCCAGAACTTAAAGTATAATAATAAAAAACGTATTATTTCTTCATAAATATACACGTTAGACAAAAACAGTTCTGTTCAAGAAGTAACCACTTTTATTTTAATTTTCTAGCACTTTTCACTATATATAAGGAATCATATTATAATACAGTTTAGAATCTTGAATTTGACTTCACTTAATTGTAACCTGAGTATTTTTTATAGTTGTTATTTACATTTTAACTGAGGCGTAACATAGATAAAATGTATATATGCTTAAATTAAAACCTTAATAAGTTTTTATGTAACTATGTCCCCATGCAACCATCACTTAGATCAAGATACAAAACACAAGTTTCTGTGTGTCCTCTGCCCAGTTTACCCCCACCTCAGAAAATAAAGAATATTCTGACTGTTACCATTATTGATTTGTTTTACCTATTCTTACATTTTATAAATTTAATTATACAACACCTGCTCTCTTATAATTGACTTCTTTCATGCAGCATAATATCTCTGAGATTCAGCCACATCACTGCATGTACCATTAGTTCATTTTTTTAACTGCTAGGTAGAATTCATTAGATGAACATATCACAATTTATTTTTTCATTCTATTCATGGGCATTAGAGTAGTTTCTAATTTTCAACTACTATAAATAAAGTTACTAGAAACATTTTTATCTTTAGTGTTTGTATAAGAGAATGTAAATGTATGCACTCATTTCTTCTGAGTGTATGCCCCAGAGTTGAATTGCTGGGTCATAGGACAGGTTTATGTTTAGATTTAGCAAAAACAGCTATTTTCTAACGGATTTACATCATTTCATATTCCCCAAAAGCAAAATATGAGAGTTCTAGTTGCTCATCTTCACCAGCAGTTGATATAGTCAATCTTTATAAATTTTAACCATTTGGTGTCAGGGGAAATATTACCACTCGTTACTTTAATTTGCATTTCCATGATGAATAATGATGTTTCTTACCTGTTCATATACTTACTGATTATTAGATATCCTCCTGGGCTAAATGCCTGTTTAACTCATTTATAATTTTAAAATTTGTATTGCTTGTCTTTTGCTTATTGATTCAAAGGGTTCTTTATATACTCTGGACGTGTTTTAGATATATGTGTGCAAGTATTTTCTTCTATTCTGTGGCATAATGTTTCCTTTCCTTTATGGTAGTTTTTGATGGACAGAAACTTTTCCTTTTACCTTTAGGTACCTGCTTTCTCTCAAAACTAATTTTTAAGTGTGATATATGAAGTAGAGATCAAAGTTCACATTCTCCCCATATAGATATCCAGTTGGTCTAGCATTACTTTTTCAAAAGACAACCCTTTTCCCACTGAATATATTGATGTTTTTGTTTTAGATCAAATGACCAGATAAGTATGAGGCTGCAACTGGATTTTCTATACTGTTCCATTTATCTATTTATCTATCCTTGTTCCTATACTATACTGTCTTATTAGCTGCATCTTTACTGATAGTCCCCAACTTTTTTTGCTCCTTCAAGATTGTACTGTTTCTTTTATATCTTTGACTATTTCATGTAAATCTCAAAAGGAACTTGTTAGTTTACACAAAAAAACCCTGGTCGAATTTTTATTGAGGTTGCAAGAGTATGTGTGTCAGTTACGAACATGTACGTATTTTCATCTACTTTGCCCTTCTGTTATTTCTCTAAGCAGTATTTTGTAGTTGCCTGTATTTTGTGATTTCTCTAAGCAGTATTCTGTAGTTGCCAGTGTTCACATCTTGCTGGCACTGGCCCTCTATAGTTGGAGAGCACGTTGATGAGCCAGGCTGGAGAATAGGCCTCAGGACACAGAGGAGGCCAGAGCTAAGAGGTACGGGTGAGCCCCAGGAAAACTAGGCTCACCTAGGAATTTAGAATCTTTCTTCACAAGCTCTATTGACATTAACAATGTATTTTTCTAATTGAAAATAATACTATTATGCTAGCTAGTCTAATAATCCTCCATACTTAAGATCAATTGATTGTAAATATTAATCATATCTACAATACACCTTCACAGCAACACCTCAGTTAAGTGTTTAGTTAAATCACTGGTTACTATAACCTCACCAACTTGACACAGAAAACTAACCATCATACCAAGAAATGCCAACAGCCCCCAGAAGCCGGAAGACATCAGGAATGGATGCTTCCATAGGGTTTCTGGAGGGAATGTGGTTCCGATGACCCCATTAATTTCAGTTTTCTAGTCTCCAGAACTGTGAGACAGTAAATTTCTTTTGTTTCAAACCTCCCAGTGTATGGTAATTTGTTGCGACAGCCATAAGAAATTAGTTTAGGGCTGCAGATTTGGGAGTCACAGGCATAATGGAAGGAGGAAGAAGAACAAGATGGAAGGTGTGGCATCACAGAATTCAAGAGAAAATCATTTCCAAAGGTGACCTAGGCCATCACATGCTAAAGAAAGATCAAGTAAAATAGAGACTAAAAGATTTTTTATTAGATAAGACTATAAGTATGGCAATGAGAATCTTTGTGAAAACAGTTCGATTTGAAAGATAAAAAGCAAATTTTAATGCCCCGAATGGTAAATGGTTAAATGAGGACTTTACCTCATTTAATGGCAGTTCTAGATACCTCTTTTCTTCCAAAATGCTTGAGTTTGAAGCGAAAGAAAGAAGTAGCTCTCTGGTTAAACTGATTTGTAGGGTTAACTTCAGGGTCTTATTCACTTCCTTAACTTAAAAAAAAAAAAAAATAGACTATCAGATGTTTAAATTTTCTTAAACAATGGAAATATCAAGGAGAAAAATGTTAGCAATACAAATAAAAGAGTGTAAAACACAGGAAACAGGCAGGTTTAGAATCGTCAACCTTAGACATGGGAAACGGCAGATCTTCCATTGTGAACACAAGCATCAGGGAAGAATGAGTTCAGGTAAATTGTGTATGTGATTTAAGGAATCTGAAGAAAATCCTGTGTGATGGTTTCTATTTTCTATTTTCTGTGCAAAATTGAAGAATAAGTTATTTGCTAGGAGCGAAGGGTGAAGCCTGGAATTAGAAAGTTTTGAAATGAATTAAAAAATTGAAACAGCCAATCTGGACAATGAGAAGACAGCCAGTGAGAAAAAAATAATAATAAAACAACAGGATATTTCCTGGCAGAGCTGAATACACACTTTTGGTTGTAAACTATCAATTTATAGTGGCATCAATCTGCAGTTCCCATTATAATGCTCAGATTCCATGGGAAAAAAAAGAAGACATTTGGATTGGTCAGTATTCATATTGAATCAGTCAGGGACAATGGAAGAACAAATAATTAATGGAGATGAGGACAAGAGCAAAGAATGAGTGAAATAAAGGGATACATTATATCTAGGCTCAATAACATTTTTTAAATATTTGTTTCCATCCTTTTCTTCCAACACTTCATCTTAACAAATGAGAAGGAATGCTGTCCAAGGAAGACAAGTAATCATTAAAAGAAAGACATATAATCCCAGCATTTTGGGAGGCCGAGGCAGGCAGATCACGAGGTCAGGATTTCGAGACCATCCTGGCCAACATGGAGAAACTCCATCTCTACTAAAAATACAAAAATTAGCTGGGCTTGGTGGCACATGCCTGTAATCCCAGCTACTCGGGAGGCTGAGGCAGAAGAATAACTTGAACCTCGGAGACAGAGGTTGCAGTGAGCTGAGATTGTGTCACTGTACTCCAGCCTGGGTGACAGAGTGAGACTCTGTTAAAAAAAAAAAAAAGAAAAGAAAAGAAAAAGACAGACATAGGCCAAAAGGAATCAAAATGGGAAACAAAGTAAAATGGAGGTGAATTGAGGAGAAAATAAAGTGAAGGGACAGAAGAAAATGATAGATATGATAGTATTTGATTGTGGGGATGGCTATACCATTTGCTTCAGTAAATTTAAATGTTAAAAATGTGATTATTTATTAAGGCTTTTACGAAATATTTCTAAAGAGCTGGAACAGGAATGGTGGGAGGGAAGTAAGGTCAAGAAATCTAACCGCATGAGAAAGCATTCCTAGAAACAGATTTGATGTATCTCCTCTAAGATTACCGAATGAAATATATGATGCCTCATGAAATTTGAATTTCAGGTAAATACCATGTAAGTTTTTCCATATAAGTACATTCCAAATATTACATGGAATATGCTTAAGCTAAAAAAGTACTCATTATCTCTCTGAAATTAAAATTTAACTGAGTGCCTTGTGTTTTCATTTGCTGAATCTGGCGACTGTCCCATGTTGGAGAAGGCCTATAGTCAATTTTGCCAAGGAGCAGCATTGCACAAGCTGAGAGAGATTAAAGTGTTAGATCTTTTTAAATATTGTATTTATAATGGCTGTACCATGAAGTTTCTTGAAGAACTACTCAAACAAGATTTGGGTCAGAAGTGTGTGTGATAGCAAAGACATGGGATCAACCTAAATGTCTGTCAATGATAGATTTGATAAAGAAAATGTGGTACATGTACACCATGGAATACTAGGCAGCCATAAAAAAGAATGAGAATATGTCTTTTGCAGGAACATGGATGGAGCTGGAGGCTATTATCCTTAGCAAACTAACGTAGGAACAGGAAACTAAATACCACATGTTCTCACTTATCAGTAGGAGCTAAATGATGAAACTCATGAACACAAAGAAGGGAACAACAAACATGAAGGTCTATTTGAGGGTAGAGGGTGGGAGGAGGGAGAGAAGCAGAAAAAATAACTAATAGGGCTCTAGGCTTAATACCTGGTTGATGAAATGATATGTATGACAAGCCCACGTGACACAAGTTCACCTATATAACAAACCTTCACATGTACCCTCAAACCTCAAACAAAAATTTAAAAAGTGTGTCTCTCTCTGTGTGTGTGCACATGCGCTTGTGCACAGGTGCATGTGCACACATGTGCATGGCATATTTTATTTTGAATTACCTTCATTTATTTTCTTTCTAAAAGAAATATTATATTTGATAGTACATCCCAGAAACAAATTCAATGCTTATTAATGTATAACTGGTTTGAACCTATTTTCAGAGTGACTATTTGCCCTCATCATGGGGATATCCAGATTAAATCTGTCTTTCTCTAAGTCACTAATGAGTGCATACATTTGACAACCTTTATGGCAGTCCATGAAAATTTAACCTAGGAGAAAAGGTTGAGCATCTGAAACTGAAGATAAAGAGAAAATGCCTAATGAGTTCGTTTAAATTGACACGAAAAATGACATAATAGAAATTAATACATTTAGTGTAATTAATCAATATCAGACAGTGTACTAAGTGCTTCACATGTATTAATCTTACCACAATTTTATGGATCAGACATCATTAATATCCATATTTTGTAAGTGATGAAGCTGTGATGTTACATTCAAGATCCCTCAGTTAGAAAAGGGCAGAGAAAGGATTTGAACCCAAGCAGCTTAGTACCAGCATCTCTGCTCTTAATCACTGAGCTATATTTTGCCAACATATTCAGAAAAGCAATCAGATTAGAAGACATTTAAATAAATACTTTATTTTTACAAAAGAAAGAAAAGTTCTGTGTAATGACAGCACCTAGCACAGTGCTTAGCTCATATATTGTTGGTCAATAAATATTGGTGAATTGATTGTCTGAAACAATCTTCTATCCTCAGTGCACCCATAGCACTGTTTATACCTGTGTCACAGCATTTGTAACACTGCACTGAATTTGTTATTTAAGTGTTTCATGTAGTAAAGTACAAGCTCCTTTGTTCTTGGTATTAGGTATTTATCTTCCCTTTCTTAGCTCCCAGCGGAGTGCCTTGTACATTGCTTTAGCATGGTAATATTAAATAAAGGTGCAAATGAATGCATAAGAAATGATGAATTCTAAAGTTAGAATTCAAAGTATTTTTTGCTGTTTTGGAGGCATACATTTTCTATAAACATTTCTAAATATGCCATGGAATTGTAGAAAAGAAGGTGGCTTTCCAGTGTGAAATGCTGGATAACTAAAAGCATTGCAGTGATGAATTTCCAGCTTGACATACTTAACATTTATACAGCAGAACTACCTTCAGGGCCTTTTGTAGTTTCCTGATTTTAATAATTTCATCTGATTGGTTGTGTCTTAGAAATTGATAGGGTAAGAAAGACTATTTGGGCAAAAATATGATGTTTTTCTTAGTACAAATTGCAGAGGAAATCCTCAATTACATTTCTAGTATTTCATCTATAAGTATTAATGTGGAAAATTAGCACAGGGCACTGAAATTTAAAAATGGAAATGCGGAAACATTTGTAATATGTATGTAATAGCATAAAATTTATATACCTATTTCATATTACATATGTAACAGCATAAAGTTTATATAAAAGGAAATCCAAAATATCAAAAGATAGCCACCACACTATAAGCATCATTACCTCTGGATAATGATGCAACTGAAAGTGGTGAATAAGTAAATCATGAGTTGTGACTATAGCAGAATTCTTTTGTTCATTTTTAACATAAATATATTTAGGCCTCATTGATGCAATTAATTTTTAAGGTCTAATGGTGTCTCAGTTATCAATAACAGAAGCATTATATTTAACATAGTCATGGAAGTCCTGGCCAGAGCAATTCAGCAAGAGAAAAAAAAAAATGCATCCAAATTGTAAAGGAAGAAGTTAAATTGTCCCTGTTTGCAGACAACAGGATGATTTTACATATGGTAAACTCTAAAGATGACACAACACACACACACACACAGGCACACACACCACTGTTGAAACTAATAAACAAATGCAGTAAACTGCAAGATACAAAATGAACACACAAGCATCAGTAGTGTTTCCACACACTAGCAACAAACCATCCAAAAAAGACAATATTTAACAATCCCATTTATAATAGCTACCAACAACAACAAAAAAGCCTAATGTCATTGAATTATTTGACATTCATGGGAAACAAGTGAAAAACTCTAATAAATGTTAGCTCTTAAAGACTTAAAAACAGGTTTACATAAAAATATCTGATTGTAAAATCAACATATACTTATTAAAAATTCCAACAACACAGACAGTAAGGTACAGTAAGGTAAAAAGGGAAAGTCTTCCTTATTTGGGAAGTGGAGGGTGGAAAGGGCGTGTAGTATAAAAGGAGCATAAACTTGAGACGTGTGTTGTAAATACGATTTGGTAATAAAATTCTTACATTTTGGTAGGACTACTTTGACTTGGATGCTTCAAAACGGCCTTATCAAAATCATCTGTCATTTCAAGGTCAATTAAAGCACATGACTGACCTTTCTCTTTTCTAAAGCAAACACATCGTCTAAAACCATTTGTACTTTTTAAACTGATATTATCCTGTGAGCTATTCTCTGTACCCAATGAGTACTCTCTTTAAATATCTTCTCTTTTTATTGGCATTTAAAACCTGTCAAATGAAAAAACGTCTTTCTGTTGTTTCCAAACCGAATAACTAGAAGCTATTGATGCATATGTATTTCTGCCAAACATCTAGAAAACTAATAATAAGGTGTTCTAAACATATCTTCTCTAAGATTATTTATTGGCATATGTTACTTTTGAATACAGAGATCACTTTACTGCTATCAAAACACATCATCAAAATAATGTTGACGCACAGCATAACGACGCTTCGGTCAATGACACCCACCCATACCAGAGTGGTCCCATAAGATTATGATGGAGCTGAAAAATTCCTCTCACCTGGTGATATCATGTAGTGTGACACATTATTCATGTATTTGTGGTGATTCTGGAGTTAACAAGCCTACTGTGCTTCCAGTCATATAAAAGTATAGCACGTACAATTATGTACAGTACATAGTACTTGATAATAATACATAACAGTTACCGGTGATATATTTACTATAGTCTACTTTTTTTTGTTATTATGTAGTACACTCCTTCTACGTTTTAAACAAATAACTAAAACTGCTTCAGGCAGGTTCTTTAGGATATATTCTAGAACAGGGCATTCTTATCATAGGAAATGACAGCTCCATGCATATTATTGCCCCTGAAGACCTACCAGTGGGACCAGATGTGGAGGTGAAAGACAGTGATACTGATGATTCTGACATTGTGTAAGTCTAGGCTGATGAGTGTGTTTGTGTCTTAGTTTTGAATTAAAAAGTTTGAAACGTTTAAAAAATAGGAAAATGCTTACAGAATAATGATATAAAAAATAAAATATTTTTGTACAATTGTACAACGTGTTTGTGTTTTAAGCTAAGTGTTATTACATAAAAGTCAAAAAGTTGGCTGGGTGCAGTGGCTCACACCTGTAATCCCAGCACTTTGGGAGGCCAAGGCGGGCAGATCATGATATCAAGAGATCGAGACCATCCTGGCCAACATGGTGAAACCCCATTTCTACTAAAAATACAAAAATTAGCTGGGCATGGTGGTGCATGCCTGTAGTCCCAGTTACTCGGGAGGCTGAGGCAGGATAATCGCTTGAACCCGGGAAGCGGAGGTTGCAGTGAGCGGAGATTGCACCACCACACTCCAGTCTGGTGATAGAGCGAGACCCCATCTAAAAAAACAAAAAGTCAAAAAGCTTTTTAAAAATTAAAAAGTTTATAAAGTAAAAAGTTTCAGTAAGCTAAGGTTAATTTAATATTGAAAAATATTGTTTTATAAACTTAGGGTAGCTTAAGTGTACAGTGTTTATAAAGTCTTCGGTAGTATACAGTAATGCCCTAGGCCCTACCACTCACTACTTACTCATCTGGGGAAGCTTACAGTCCCATAAGTTTCATTCATGGTAAGTGCACTACACAGGTGTACCACCTTTTCAAATCTTTTACATCATCTTTTTACTGTACCTTTTCTATGTTCAGATATGTGTAGCTACATCATGCTTACCATTGTGTTACAATTGCCTGTAGCGTTCAGCACAGTAACATGCTATAAAGGTTTGTAGTCTAGGAGCAACAGGCTACACCATATTGCCTGGATGTATAGCAGGCTCTAACACATAGGTTTGTGTAAGTATACTCTATGATGTTTGTACAGCAATGAAATCACCCAATGACCCATTTCTCATCATTAGGCAACACAAAATTGTACTTGTTAACTTAAGACAACACAGGAAGAGCCTATTAATTTGCTTGGGTTAGAAAATCATCTACACTGACTGGGCAGTATAGTCAATGGTTGTTTAGTGAGTGCCTCCTACATGCTTAGTCCTGTTGTATGTCTTGGGGATACAGCAACAAACAAGACAAAGTCTCCATCTAGTTGTAACAATAAGAATCATCTTGTGTGGTATCTAGAGATTGACTGTATGGTAGAATGAGAAGTCTCAAAATCATTCACTTTATTGGTACTAAGAATTTAAGAATGCCTCTAATTGCCATCATTCTTCAAGGTTGAGTCTGGAATTCTTAATTATTTACCTTTTATAGTCAGCAATCTTAAGATGCAAATTTTTCAAATTTTGGATCAAGATATAATTCCTCTCATATATATATATATATAGAGAGAGAGACAGAGAGAGAGAGACAGAGAAAGAGAGAGAGAGTTATAGCAGTAATTGTATATACACAGTTATATGTACAGTTTTTCATTCATACACAGTTATATATAGTTATCAGAACCTATGGTCAGTAAATGTTTCTAAATGCTCATCAGTGTTCCAAACATATTGGGGGAAGCAGTCCCCAACATTTCAAGGTATGTTCTTTCTATTTTCCCTAAGTGTCGGCCGGTCTGAGAAATAAAGAGAAAGAGTACAAAGAGAGGAATTTTACAGCTGAGCCTCTGGGAGTGTCATCACATATTGGTAGGACCATGATGGTGACCCCAAGCCACAAAACCAGTAAGTTTTTATTAAGAATTTTAAAAGGGGAGCGGGTGTACGAACAGGGAGTAGGTCACAAGGATCACATGCTTCAAAGGGCCATAAAGATCACAAGGTGAAGGCAAAATTAGAATTACTGATGAAGGTCTATGTCCCGTTGTGCATGCATTGTCTTGATAAACATCTTAAGAGGAAACAGGGTTCAAGAGCAGACAACCGGTCTGACTAGAATTTACCAGGCTGGAATTTCCCAATCCTAGTAAGCCTAAGGGTACTGCAGAAGACCAGGGTGTATTTCAGTCCTTATCTCAACTGCATAAGACAGACACTGCCAGAGCGGCCATCTACAGACCTCCCCCGAGGAATGCATTCCTTGCCCCTGGGTCTCAGTTGTTAATATTCCTTGCTGGGAAAAGAATTCAGTAATATTTCTCTTACTCGCATGTCTGTTTATAGGCTCTCTGCAAGAAGAAAAATATGGTTCCATTCTGCCCAACCCCGCAAGCAGTCAGATCTTATGGTTTCCTTCCCTTGTTCCCTGAAAATCACTGTTATTCTGTTCTTTTTCAGAGTGCACTGATTTCATATTGTTCAAACACACATACTTTACAATCAATTTGTACAATAGTGGTCCTGAGGTGATGTACATTCTCAGCTGACAAAGATAACAGGATTAAGAGATTAAAGACAGGCATAAGAAATTATAAGAATATTGATTGAGGAAGTGATAAATATCCATGAAATCTTCACAATTTATGTTCATAGATTGCAGTAAAGACAGGTGTAAGAAATTACAAAAGTATTAATTTGGGGAACTGATAAATGTCCATGAAATCTTCACAATTTATGTTCTTCTGCCTCAGCTCCAGCTGATCTCTCCATTCGGGGTCCCTGACTTCCCGCAACATAAACATGCACAAAAGTAATCAGCTAAAACTAGCCCATGAACACATACATTAACTCTATAATTGTTAAGCCTCGTGCTAAGGGCTGGGCTGAGTATTGCATGGTGAATAAATCTTTCCAATCCCTGTCCTCCTAAAGCTAACAGCTTAGTAGGAGCATTAAAAATATAAATCACCAAGTAAACCTGTAACTCTGAGCTGTGAAGATAAACAGGTAATAATTGCAGAGAACGACAGTGAAGGCTAATTTAGATTTTGGTGGGAGGGGGCCACTGGAGACTCATATTTTTGTCTGACCTATCTCTGTGATAACTAAATACTTTAAAAAACCATGGCTGAAACTTACCATGTTAACATTATTACCTGGTTATGGCTTTTAAAATATGTCTCAAATGACACATTCCAATTGTACATTTCACTCTCAAAATTATTTTAAAATATTATGTATGTCATAATTACATCAAATATGATTTAGCCTTTAAAAAATTGTCTTTCTCATTAATAAAATGAATGTGAACATATAACACATCACTCACGTTAATTAGTGATATGAGGTTGAAATCCAAATGATCACACTTATATGTGCATTAGTAAATGTTTCATAAATTAAAATGCTATATAAATCTTACTCTAAAACTATGTGTAGGGATTATCCTATTAATATATTTCTCCTCTGTCTTCCATAACTTTCCCCAGGAAAAGATGGACCAGTGTGGAGATTTTAAGCCTGGGCAATTTATATTCCCTTCACTTCATGTTTGGCAAGAAGTAGAACATAAAGAAGGAGCTAAAATTGTGGACAAAAAAATGGCAGATAAGCAGAGGTAAAATGGGAGATCAGTGTAAATTCAGGGATGATTGATCTGCTATGATGTTTGAAAGCTTTTCAGAAGAGTTTTCGTAACGCGAAAGGGTTTTTGAGCAATTACAGTAGCTTCTGTTTCTTGTCAACTTGCAATGTGCATAGCACATTGCTTCACAAAGAATGTCTCATTCCATTTTCTTGACAATGCCAGATTAATTATCACTGCTTTACAGACAAGGAAAACCACTCAGAGAAGGGAAGTGACTTGCCCAGTGTCACACAGCTCATAAAATGCAAGAGTCAGGCTTCAAATTTACATCTATTTGACTCCATGTGTTTTTGTTATATTGTAGCACCTCTTTGCTGAAGGAAAACTGTTCACAATTTTCCTAGGCTTTCATAACAACATGGAAACTATTTTTGCTGAGCCTAAAAGATGTGGTACAGGTCATAAAATCTGCAAATTGATTTATGCTCAAATCAATGAATTTTGAGCTAATATTCCCCAAATGGCATTTTATAAGGTGCTATGTTTGGAATTTGTAAAGCACTATGCTATGTCATACTTTGGGATAGAACAAGTAAATGTATGCCTGTGAAAAACACTTATTGAACACACCAGTGGCAACTGAAATTCCAAAATGTTCTTATACTTTCACTGGTGATTCTAAAGTAGAGGTTTGTGGGTTTCTTCTGATTTGAATAGGAGCATAAGTATATTACAAAATTCAGCTCTTTCTAATTTATTCTGAGATAAGCAGTAGATAATAATAATGGAAATTGTTTATTATGAAATGTTCAGAGAATACCTAATAGATACTTTTAAAATTAAAAGGAGGAATAACACCTCCTCCCACTTCTGCTGTTGAAGTCCTTTTGGAGGCACTGAGGGAGGGTAGTAGCATTGGAAATTCAAGTGAGTCCCTTATGAATCTGCAGCAAATCTTCACATCCCAAATTTTTAATGTGCTTTCCTAGGTGTATTAGGTATCTGCTGCTGCATAACAAATTCCTCCAAAGTCAACATTTATGATGTCATAGTTTCTGTGGGTTAGGAATTTGGATATGGCTAATGAGATTTTCTGGCTCAGAGTCTCTCACAAGGTGGCAATCTAAGTGTCAGCCAGGGCTGCAGTCATCTCAAGGCTTGACCCAGAATGGATCTGCTTCTGAGTTCAATCACAGGGCTGTTGGCAGACCTCAGAGGATCCATCCACTTCCAGGTTCACTCACATGGCTACTGACAGGACTCGTATCATTACTGGCTATTAGATGGAAACTTCATTTTCTTCCTACGTGGGCTTCCCCCAACCAGGACAGCTTGCTTCTTCCAGATCAAGGTCTCCAAGCAGGAGAGGATGACAAATGGTGGGCAAGATGGAAGCTATAGTCTTTTTGTAATCTAATGTCTGAAGTCACATCTCATCACTTTACCCTATTCTTTAAAAAAAAAAAAATTATAATTATACTTCAAGTTCTAGGGTACATGTGCACAACATGCAGGTATATTACATGGGCATACATGTGCCATGTTGGTTTGCTGCACCCATCAACTCGTCACTTATATTAGGTATTTCTCTTAATGCTATCCCTCCCCTAGCCCCCCAAACCCAGACAGGCCCCAGTGTGTGATGTTCCCCGCCAGGCCCCAGTGTGTGATGTTCCCCGCCCTGTGTCCAAGTGTTCTCATTGTTCAATTCCCACTTACGAGTGAGAACATGTGGTGTTTGGTTTTCTGTCCTTGTGATTGTTTGCTGATAATGATGTTTTATTATCAGCAAGGATAATAAAGGACATGCAAAGGACATGCAAAGGACATGAACTCATTCTTTTTTATGGCTGCATAGTATTCCATGGTGTATATGTGCCACATTTTCTTAATACAGTGTATCATTGATGGACATTTGGGTTGGTTCTAAGTCTCTGCTATTGTGAATAGTGCCATAATAAACATGCATGTGCATGTGTCTTTACAGTAGCATCATTTATAATCCTTTAGGTATATACCTAGTAATGGGATCACTGGGTCAAAAGGTATTTCTAGTTCTAGGTCCTTGAGGAATCACCACACTGTCTTCCACAATGGTTGAAAACTAATTTACACTTCCATCAACAGTGTAAAAGAGTTTCTATTTCTCCAAATCCTCTCCAGCATCTGTTGTTTCCTGACTTTTTAATGATCTCCATTCTAACTGGTGTGAGATAGTATCTCACTGTGGTTTTGATTTGCATTTCTCTGATGACCAGTGATGATGAGCATTTTTTCATGTGTCTGTTGGCTGCATAAATGTCTTCTTTTGAGAAGTGTCCGTTCATATCCTTTGCCCACTTTTTGATGGGGTTGTTTTTTTCTTGTAAATTTGTTTAAGTTCTTTGTAGATTCTGGATATTAGCCCTTTGTCAGAAGGATAGATTACAAAAATCTTCTCCCATTCTGTAGGTTGCCTCTTCATTCTGATGGTAGCTGCTTTTGCCATACAGAAGCTCTTTAGTTTAATTAGATCCCATTTGTCTATTCTGGCATTTGTTGCCATTGCTTTTGGTGTTTTAGTCATGAAGTCCTTGCCCATGCCTATGTTTTGAATGGTATTGTCTAGGTTTTCTTCTAGGGTTTTCATGGTTTTAGGTCCAACATTTAAGTCTTTAATCCATTTTGAATTAATTTTTGTATAAGGTGTAAGGACTTTGCCCTATTGTTGTTAGTTTAAATTGAGGCCCCAGATCCAGCCCATGCTTAGCAGAAATGATTATACAAGGATGTGAATACCAGAAGGCAGAGATCATTGGGGATCTTTTTAGAGGCTGCCTACCACAGAAACTAATACTTGCTGAATTATAAGACATACATCAATCTCACCAGGATTATAGTTATTCAACAACATTAGTAATGTATACGTGTATAGTAATTCACATTTTTCAAAGTTGTAGACAAAGCCTACCACACCAGAGTCTGATGACAAAGACGAGTAGACATAATGGGCATGTGTGAAACTCATCCTCTGGACTAGACTTAACCCTGTGTATATGACCAATGCTTATGGCCTACGCCTAAAAGTGGGCAGTAAAGGAATAGTGAATCCATCCTAACAGGATGTTAAAACATGCTGGTGTTCTTGTGCATATGCCTTTGCAATATAGCTGACTTTACTACTGCTACTACTACTACTACTACTACTAATAATAATGTCTGTGATCTTAGGACTGGATAAAGCCAACGTGAACTGCAAGATGGCTAAGCCAATGACCTTGGCCTCTTTAACCCCAACCAACAGGGTACTTGATCCTAATGCTAACAATGCGTGAGTAACATAGTGACTGTAGGTGTCTAAGTCAGTGGCCACTAATATCAAGGAATAAACACGTGGAAATGATAAAGAACACAGCTTATTTTCCCTTTAGGAAAACATTTCCTAAGCTTACTATGTTAAAGTGATCTGGGCTCTGCTGAACACCTAAATTCTAAATGTCTGAAAAGAAAATAATCATTCAATGTTGTGTTCTTTTCATCAGCTTCTTGATGAATTCACTCATTTCCAACTGACAGCAGAAGGATTACTCACACTGATAAAGGAAGTTTGCTGAAGCTACCCAGACAGGCCATACCTCCAAAGGGTTTTATTTTAAGTACTTGAAACACTGATGCACGTGCCCTGCCTGGTAAATAGCTTGTCTGTTACTAGGGTGACATGTTGCATGGGATATGAGCTAAGGTTTTGATGCTGAACTCCATCTCTTTCATTTGTTAGCACTGTAACTCTGGGAATGTTTCTCAAACTTTCTGAAATGCAGTTTCCCCTCCTGTGAAATAAAGATGATGCTCAGTGGAGGTCTTGAAACTGTGTTTGCCAGTCCCTTTGGTACAGGAAGTATACATGATCCTGGTGCTGCTCCTTGAAACACTGCCTGTGTTTGCACTGAGGCCGTGCCTCAGCCAGCAACTGAGTGTGACAAGGATTCTCAGTCCTGTTCCTGCGAGATGTGAGATTCCTTTGCTGGCAAACTTCAGCTCGAATATTTCCCAGGTGCCTCACCAAACCTTCTTCAGGTTGCTTGGTTCTCTAGAACATTTCCACACAACCTTCTCTCTCTCAGGATCAGACTCAGGTCACAATCTGTTGGCTCCTTTATATATTAACCATGTCTTTTTATTTTCTGGATGCTGATGTTTTCGTATCTGGAGTCCGCTAAGTATGGGGGGATTCCACCCTCTTCCCCCAGAGTTAGCCAATTCCCAGAGATAATACAACAACTTGCGACACTAGCATGCTTTTCAGAATCATATCTACCAATTCAAAGCCCTTACACCCAACCACCTACTTTATCTGGCTCTTGCACTCTGGGTCACTATCCACTTGCCCTAATCACCTCAGGACCAGGCACCAGACAGCTAAAGACAGCCCTTTTACCCTAGAGCCCACTAACATTATTGAAACAAACCAGCCTGCTCAATTTGGATTCCCATACCTTTTCTTCAGGGTTTCTGCCTCAGCCATTGCTTCCAGCAGAAACCACAATAAAGGGTTTTGCCCATATTTTCCTCTGCTCCCTCTGTCTCCCAACCCAGCCTGGTGCTTACCTGGTAAGAACAGATGGAAATGATACTTACAGTTTCTTGGAATCAGGAGGCATGTCACACTGCCCAGGACCCTACAGGGGTGTGCCAGGTTGTGGTAGGAGACAGAGGGAGCATAAAAAAATGTGGGCATAAGCCTTTATTGTGGTTTCTGTGGGAAGGAATGAGTGAGTCAGGGTGAGCAGGTGTAGGTTTGGCTTGTTTGAATAATTTCAGTGGGATCTAGGGTTTAAAGGTTGTCTTTCATTATCTGGTACCTGGCCCAGGAAGAACACCTGTGTGGAAGGAAATAAAATGCTTTAAGGGTGCTCAGGATATGTTTTAATCAGGTATGGTAAGGTAGGCAGTCTCCCAAATAACAAACTTGCACATTCAATCCCCTCTTGGCATTTGCTTCTTGAAAAACCTGTACTAATTTAAGCTGCCTGCTCAAAATGGTATTTGTAGGCTAGGCACAGTGGTTCACACCTATAATCTCAGCACTTTGGGAGGCCAAAGTGGAAGAATCACTTGAGGCCAGGAGTTTGAGACCAGCCTAGGCAACATGGTGAGACCCTGTCTTTACGAAAAAAGAAAAAAAAAAAAAAAGCCAAGTCTGGTGGCACATGCCTGTAGTCCCAGCTACTCAGGAGGATAAGGTAGGGGGATCGGTTGAGCCTGGGAGTCCAATGATGCAGTAGGCCCAATGTTACAGTCTAAGTGACAGAGCAAGACCCTGCCTCTCTTTAAAAAGAAAGGTATTCATAAGGGATAAATGAGGGATCACATAGTTTAATCACTGAATTCCTGGTGCATAGCCCAGTACCTGGCACAGGATGTCACTGAAATGAAATAAATTGTACAAATACTCTATCTATCACAAAATAGCTCCCTAATACAAGCACTTTTCTTTTCTGAGAATAAAATATTTTGAAATGATTGATCCTCTTCCTATCTCAGAGAAATGGAGAGTTTTTCAAGCAACAAGTAAAAATTCTCTTCTTTGTTTATATGTTTACATAGGTTTATGCCTTGCAAAGCACATTAACACATAATTTTCTGATTTGATCTTTTCAGTAACCTTAGGCTTGAAAAATATTACTATACAATTTGAGAGATGAGGAAAGTAACTCTGGTTAAGTAAGTCATCCAAGGTAGCACAGTAAGCCATGGCAGGATCTAGATTAAACTTGAGTTTTAAAACTCTTATTCAAGACTGAGGCTGAGAAACAGCCATAATATATAGAAGTATCAGCTGTATTTTAGGATTGCCTAAAACTTGCTTTATGGGTAGTATACAACCTTTTGTAAACCTGCTTTTCTGTACTGTGAAGGCAGTCACCACAATAATTTTT
Source organism: Piliocolobus tephrosceles (assembly GCF_002776525.5). Taxonomy (NCBI): domain Eukaryota; kingdom Metazoa; phylum Chordata; class Mammalia; order Primates; family Cercopithecidae; genus Piliocolobus; species Piliocolobus tephrosceles. Next base: position 122,437,633 of record NC_045434.1, on the reverse strand, counting down.
GGAGCATATGAAATTGGAAGACCATGTGTATTTTTCAAAAGAGCAGAATTAGCCTCTAAACTCTTAGTGAGAGGATAACGTGGATTCCCATACCTTTTCATCAACCCAGGCATTGCTTCAGGCCCTCAGGTCTGAACCCCAGTTGGGGGATCATTTAGAAAACACTTTAATACATCTTATAATGATGCATTTGTCACAATTAATGAACTAATACTAATATTTAAGTCATTCAGTATAATTAATATTTTACTCACACTTCCTTAGTTTTTTACTGAATATTTACCTAATTACTGAAAAATAATGCTGAGGAAAATTAAATAATATGTAAATAAATGAGACATTTGTGTTCATGAATTGAAAGACTCACTGCTGCTAAAATGTCAACTCTTTCCAACTTGTTCTGTAGATTCAATACAATACCAAACAAAACACTAGTAACTATTTAGGAGCTGTGGCAAACTAACGTTAAAGTTTATATGGGCCGGGCGCGGTGGCTCAAGCCTGTAATCCCAGCACTTTGGGAGGCTGAGACGGGCGGATCACGAGGTCAGGAGATCGAGACCATCCTGGCTAACACGGTGAAACCCCGTCTCTACTAAAAAATACAAAAAACTAGCCGGGCGAGGTGGCGGGCGCCTGTAGTCCCAGCTACTCGGGAGGCTGAGGTAGGAGAATGGCGTGAACCCGGGAGGCGGAGCTTGCAGTGAGCTGAGATCCGGCCACTGCACTCCAGCCTGGGCGACAGAGCGAGACTCCCTCTCAAAAATAAAAATAAAAATAAAAAATAAAAAATAAAAATAATTAAAAAAATAAAATAAAGTTTATATGAAAAGGCAAAAGGCAATATAGACAAAACAATACCTAGAGAGAACATACTTGGAGGTTTCACACCACCTGATTTCAAGTGTTACCAGAAAGTAACAAAAATTAGGTAAAATTCAAGATGATGTACTGGCAAAAGAATAGACACACAGATCAATGGAGCAGAATACAGAGCTCAGAAGTTGACTTGCACAAATATAGTCAACTGATCTTTGGCTAAGCTGCAAAGGAAAGGAAATAATCTTTACAAAAAAAAAATGGTAGGGGAACAATTGAACATATAAATACAAAAAGCTGAACCTGGATAGAGACCTTACATCTTTCACGAAAATTAAATCAAAGTGCATTAAAGGCTTATATGTAAAATGAAAAACTTTAAAACTTCTAAAGAATACACGAATCTACATGAATTTGAAATTCAGGAACGAGTTTTAAATACAACACAAAAGCACAATCCATGATAGAAAAGACTGATAAGTTGGACCTTGTTAATTTCATTTTTTATATTTTCACTCCAGTTTTTATAATTCTGTTTTCAATAGGTATAGCATAAATTTTATATAGTGTGTGTTCTGTATTTTACACCATTAGTATATGTTTTTCTGTTTCATTACAAAAAGAAACCACTGTTAATAATATAAAGAATTTCTTTTTGGCCGGGCGCGGCAGCTCACACCTGTAATCCCAGCACTTTGGGAGGCCGAGGCGGGTGGATCACGAGGTCAGGAAATCGAGACCATCCTGGCTAACACAGTGAAACCCCGTCTCTTCTAAAAATACAAAAAAAGAAAAGAAAAAAAAAATTAACAGGGCGTAGTGGCGGGTGCCTGTAGTCCCAGCTACTCGGGAGGCTGAGGCAGGAGAATGGCGTGAACCCGGGAGGCGGAGCTTGCAGTGAGCCGAGATTGCACCACTGCGCTCCAGCCTGGGCGACAGAGCGAGACTCCGTCCCCTGCGAAAAAAAAAAAAAAAAAAAGAATTTCTTTTTAAAGAATGGTATTTTCTGTGAGATGCGTTGTTCAGTGAGATACTACTATGGTGGATATATATTCCTTTTTGTATTTGCCCTACCCAAAGCCACTCCCTATAATTTGAGTAACGCTGACCCACCTCTCACTAGAGGGAAGACAAGAAACTTGAGGTTGGCAGGTAACTGACTATGGTGGTTGGTTCAGGGGGGGCACATGTGTACTATGTTAGGTCCCAGGTCATTTTCTGGAGCTATTGGGACTGTTAGATTCCAGCCTCCAGTACCCAGTGGGCAAGCTGTGCCTGAGAATGAAGCCAACCAGGAGAAAACCAAGTGAAGAAGTTGAGAGAAAGAATTCAAATCTAACAATAGACTTTTCAGTCATCTAAACCAATAAATTTTCTTTATTTGAGAAATGTAGTTTGAATTGGGTTAGTATAGCCTGCAAGCAAGAGAGTAAAAGTTCTGATTAACAAACATTAAATACATTTGAAGCAAAACTGTCTTTAAAATGTATTATCTGCCTTTGCTAAAAATCAAAATGATTGGTAAGAATCAAGACAAAATTATTACTCATTTTCTTAACCTCTCTTTTCCTTAGTTTCTATAAGGAGTGAATTTATAAGTCTGTTTGTGTTGCTATCACAGAATACTACAGACTGAGTAATTTTTAAAGAACAGAAATTGATTTTCTCATCATTCTGCAGGCTCGGAAGTCCAGGACCAAGGTTCCAGCTATCTGGCTGCATCCACATATGGAGGAAGGCAGAAGGTCAAGCTCCCTGCATGGTGCATAAAACCTCTTTTATAAGGCCCTTAATCCCACTCATGAGGAAGGAACCTTTATGGCCTCATCACCTCTCTCTCTCTTTTTCAAATTTTATCTTTTATTTTCGATACGGGGGTACATGTGCAGGTTTGTTACAAAGGTATATTGCACCCAGGTAGTGAGTATAGTACTTAATAGGTAGTTTTTCATCCCATGCTCCCATCCCTCCCTCCCTCCTATAGTCCACAGCGTCTGCTGCTCCCAAGTTTACGTCCACGTTATGTACTCAATGTGTAGCCCACACTTATAAGTGAGAACATATGATTTTCTGTTCCTATGTTATCTCACTTAGGATTATGGTCTCCAGTTTCATCCATGTTGCTGCAAAGGACATTGTTTCGTTCCTTTTTATGGCTGCACAGTATACGATAGCATATATGTACCATATTTTCTTGATCCAGTCCACCATTTTTGGGCACCACAGTTGATTCTGTCTTTGCCATTGTGAATGGTGTGGTGATAAACATGAATGATGTGTCTTTCTGGTATAACCATCTATTTCCCTTTGAGTATATACCCAGTAATGGGATTGCTGGGTCGAATGGTAACTCTGTTTTAAATTTTTTGAGAAACCTACAAACTGCTTTCCAGAGTGGCTGAACTAATTTTCATTCCCATCAACAGCATATAAATGTTCACGTTTCTCCACAGCCTCGCCAACATCTGGAATAACTGGCTAGCTATATGTAGAAGAATGAAACTAGATCCTTACCTTTCACCATATAAAAAAATTAACTCAAGATGGATTATGTATTTAAATGTGAGACTTCAAACTATAAAAATCCTAGAAGAAAACCTAGGGAATACTCTTCTTGACATCTGCCTTGGCAAATAATTTTTTGTTAAGTCCCCAAAAGCAATTGCAACAAAAACAAAAATTGACAAGTGGGAGAATGAAACTAAAGAGTTTCTGCACAGCACAGGAAATTATTAACAGAGTAAAACAGATAACCTACAGAATGCAGGGAAATGTTTGCAAACTATGCATTTGACAAAGGTCCAATATCTAGAATCTATAAAGAACTTAAATCAACAAGCACAGAAAAAATAATAATAACCCCATTAACAAACGGGCAAAGGACTTCAACAGACACTTCTCAAAAGACATTCAAGCAGCCAATGAACATATGAAAAAAACTGCTCATTATGACTAATCATCAGAGAAATGACACTCAAAACCACAATGAGATATCATCTCCTGCCAGTCGGAATGGTGGTTGTTTATAAGTCTAATCATCTCCTAAAAGTCCCACCTCTTAATACGATTACATTGCAACACCTAAATTTTGGAGGGAACATATTCAAACCATAGCAGGAAATAATAAAAATACCTACCTCGCTGGGTTGTATTGAGGATTACATGAGTTAGTATGTGGAAAGTACCTGGATAAAACTCAATGCTAGTTGTAGATTAGTTAATATGTATAAAGTACCTGGATAAAATGCAAATGCTAGTTGTGTTTTTATAATTGTTTTTGTTGTTATTTTGCCACTCTTTGGACCCAAAAATTGCATTTACATTCAAGTATCATTTAATAATGGGGATATGTTCTGGGAAATGCATCCTTAGGAAATTTTGTTGTCATAAAAATATCGGAGTATACCAACACAAGCCTAGATGGTATAGCCTAGTGCATGTATACGTGATGTGATACAGCCTGTTACTCTTAGGCTACAAACATGTACAGCATGTTATGTGCTGAATACTTCAGGCATTTGTTACACAATGTAAGTATTTGTGTAGCTAAACATATCTGAACATAGTAAAGGTACAGTAAAAATATATGAAAGACAAAATATGGTGCATCTCTATAGGGCACTTCCTTGAATGGAGATTTCAGGACTTTAAGTAGTTTCTCTGGGTAAGTGAGTGAGTAGTGAGTGAATGTGAAGACCTAGGATATTACTGTACACTCCTATAAACTTTTTTCTTTTTTTTTTTTTTTGAGACAGAGTTTCACTGTTACCAGGCTGTAGTGCAGTGGCGCGATCTCGGCTCACTGCAATTTCCGCCTCCCCGGTTCAAGTGATTCTCCTGCCTCAGCTTCACAAGTAGTTGGGACTACAGGTGCGCACCACTACGCCCAGCTAATTTTTATATTTTCAGTAGAGATGGGGTTTCATCATGTTGGCCAGGATGGTCTTGATCTCTTGACCTCATGATCCACCCGCCTCAGTCTCCCAAAGTGCTGGGATTACAGGCCTGAGCCGCCATACCCGGCCCTACTATAAACTTTATAAACACTGTATACTTAGCCTATATTAAAGTTATAAAATGATATTTTTTTCAGTAATAAAGGAACCTTAGCTTACTGTAACTTTTTATTTTATAAACTTTTTAAAAAAACCTTTTGACTCCTTTGTAATAACACAGATTAAAACACAAGCACATTATACAACTGTAGAGAATAATTTCTTTATATACTTATTCTATAAGCTTGTTTCTATTTTTAATTTTGTTTCTTTACTTTTTAAACTTTTTGGTTAAAAATGAAGACACAAACACACGTACTGGCCTGGCCTACACGGGTTCAGGATCATCAATATCACTGTTTTCCACTTCCTCATTTGGTCCCACTAGAAGGTCTTCAGTGGCAGTAATACACAAGGAGCTGTTACCTCATGTAATAGCAATGCTTTCTTCTGGAATACCTCCTGAAGGACTTTCCTGGGGCTGTTTTACAGTTAACTTCTTAATCTATAAGTAGAAAGAGCACACTCTAAAATAAAAATTAAAAGTATAGTATGGTAAATACATAAACCAGCAGCATAGTCATTTATTATCATTATCAAGTATTATGTACTGTACATAAATGTATGCACTATACTTTTATATTACTGGCAGTGCAGTAGGTTTGTTGACACCAGCATCACCACAAACATATGAGTAATATGTGTTTGTGACTTTACAACTGCTGCAGCGTCACTAGGTGATAGGAATTTTTCAGCTCCATTATAATCTTACGGGACTGAGGTCATATATGGTCCATCACTGACCAAAAGTCCTTATGTGGTACACAACTATACTTTAACATCTTATAGTTGTGTATCATTTTACATAATAGAAAAGATATACAATCTTATTTAATTCACATAGTGATCTGGTGATATGGAAATTATTACACCCATTTTATCATGAAAAACTGAGGTTCAGAGAGGTTAGATTCCTGGCTTAAAGCCAAAGACCCAACAGTGCAGAGCCAGAACCAATGTATTGTGATGACAGGAAAAAAAAATTTCCATTTATACCAGTATACAATCCAATATGGGTCAATATCTGCTAGGGACTGACAGTTTTTGTTCTTCCAAAATTCATATACTGAAACCCTGATTCCCAAAGTGATAGGGTTAGGAGGTGAGGCCTTTGGGATGTAACTGATTTTGGATGTGGTCATGGTGGTGAAGTTCCCATGATGAGATTGGTGCCCTTATACGGGGATGAAGAGACCCCCAACTCTCTCTCTCTGCCATCTGAGGAAACCAGGAAGAAAGCCCTCACCAGAACCTGGCCATACTAGCACCCTGCTCTGGACTTTCCAGCCTCCAGAACCATGAGAAATACATGTTTGATATTTAAGCCGCACAGTCTATGGTATTCTTGTTACAGCAGCCTGAACTAAGACAATGTCAAAGCATGAACTATTTTATTTACTTCTGGATACAGAATCACAACAGTAGGTCTAAGTTTGGAATAGGATTAATAATGTTTTCTGACAACCAGTGAGACTATGGTATATAAGTAGAGCATAACTGCTTCAGTGAGAATTATGTTAAGAAGAAAAGGCCTTAAACCATTGAATTTATAGGGAAAATTCCATTCTGTTTGCTATAATGCAGTTTTTGCCGTTACCTACCTGCTCTGATTAATGATAAGGCTTACGAAATGGACATTTGTAATGTCACAAAAACTTTCATGCATTTTACAAAGGATATCATTAATAATCAAGTTAAAATAACCCCAGAGGAAAATATCACATTCTTTAAAAGATTTAGTGATGCTCAAAGAATGCAGTCTTGACTTTTCTGCTAATGAAATAATTCCCAAAGTTTATAAGCATTTGTAATGCTATATGTGTAAAAAATGAAATAAAAAATATCATTTGTTTTTTGGAAAGTTTGTGTGCATTATACCAGTTTGGCTTGGGATAAGTTTGTGTGTTTATTTATTCTTCAATTTATTCGGTCTTCATTGAATAATAATTATTTTCCCAAAAGTGCCCTGAAGTTACAAAATAAAACAGACACAATCCTTGCCCTCAAATTTCTTATACTATACTGGGAAAGATAGATATTAGGAGGGTAATTTTAATATTCATCAATAAAGGACATTTCAGATGCAAGCAAGGATACTATGGCAGTCTAGAGAAAAACATCTAACCATGTGTCGGGGTGTCAGGAAAGTCCTGAAGGAGACCTAAACGTGGCTAGATAACTTGGAGTCCAAAAAGATCAGGGTAAGAGTTTGGAATTCCATGCAGAGGAAAAAGCCTAAGACCAGAGATTAGAGACTGGAGTTGTTGGTGAATCATGACTAAAGAGATAAGCAGTGCGCAGGTTAACAGAGGTCTTGTGAACCATTTGTAGAGTACTGGCTTTGACTTTTTAAGCAATTTAAGCAGCAGAATTATATAGTTGATTTACATCTTCGTAAAGCTTTCTGGTTGTAGTGTGGAAAATGGATTTGAGGGTGTCATTACTATTAAATTTAAGACATTATCTCCACCTCTTCAGAGATATTATTTTCTATGACAATATGATAATAAAATATGTTTCAACATATTCCTTTTGACTATCTCTACTCCCATTCTCCTCTCCCAAACTCAGGCCCTACGCAAACCTAGTAGTTAACTGCTAAATACCTCAATATAGTGAAGACAGCCCACCATAAGAAACACACACACACACGCACGTGTGCACACACACACACATCTTTGACTCTGCATTAGTTATTTATTGTTGCAAAACCATTATCCCTAAACTTAGCAGTTTGAAATAACAACAAATATGTATTATCTCACAGTTTCTATGAATCAGAAATTCAGCTTAGCTGGGTGGTTTTGGCTCAGTAGTCCTTAAAAGCTTTGTAGTCATCATGTTAGCTGGGCGGCACTCATCAGCAGTCTTGGCTGGAGGATCTGTTTCCCTGATGGCTCATTCAAATGACTGTTGCCAAGAGGCCTCAGTTTCTTGCCATGTGGACCTCTTCACAGGACTCCTTGCGTGGCTTCATAACATGGTGGTTGAAACTGGACACCACCTCAGCCTCGAGATGCCTGACTAGTTTTCTTAAAATCTTTATGGTTTTAGAATTTACCCAGAGGAAGGAAACACAAGTTCAGAGATGACAATTTAAATTACTTAAGACTGAGTTAATTGTCTCAAATGTGACCAAAAGTCATTAAGTTTGTCTGAACTTACATGGAATCATCTGAAAAGAGCTGCCTACCAGAAGAAACCTGGGGGCTGAGTCTGAAATCAAAACTAGTTCTAGACATAAAATTCTATTGGATAGAGGCAAATCTTCTTAGCTGTAATTGATGAAATAGAATACAAGGTAGTGGGAAATATGGGCTAGCTAAGCTTATGCTTGGTTCCAAAGATTCACTGAAGACTCAGTTGTGGCCCAAAAGGTTACTCAAGTATATTTGACTTCTAGATCTAGTATAATTTTGATTCAACTCTTATAATTCAAATCTCACATATTTACTTGGGAAACCAAGGATGATCCAAAATATTATTGTAATACTAGTATGCAGTAATTCTTAGAAGCCCAAGTGAAAAGAACCAAGGGAACCTAATAATAATCTGAGTGTCATTTAACTTGAGACATTTGGCTTAATAATATTACAATAATGTGCACACCTCTATAAAGAAATTTTTAAATATATTATGATTTCTTGCCTAAAGATAAAACCTGATAGGCAATAGAATGCATATTAAAGAGTAAAACAATGAGATTTTTCAAAACCATCATGTCTACCTTAATAAATTATGTGAAAGATTTATGATCAGTTAATTTTGGTATTATCAACGGGCTTAACTACCAGGATAATTTTTCTACCCCCAAATTAAAAGCTTACTTCATAAGAAACTTAAAAGCATGAGAACAAGCAAAATAATTATCATTTCTCAAAAACTCCACTTTAAACATAAGGGGATTGTGTTCCTTTTCAGTGTAAAACTAGCATGAAATGATTTCTTAATACCTAGGTTTTCTTCTAGGGTTTTTATGGTATTAGGTCTAACATTTAAGTCTCTAATCCATCTTGAATTAATTTTCGTATAAGGAGTAAGGAAAGGATCCAGTTTCAGCTTTCTACTTATGGCTAGCCAATTTTCCCAGCACCATTTATTAAATAGGGAATCCTTTCCCCATTTCTTGTTTTTGTCAGGTTTGTCAAAGATCAGATGCCTGTAGATGTGTGGTATTATTTCTGAGAACTCTGTTCTGTTCCATTGGTCTATATCTCTATTTTGGTACCTGTACCATGCTGTTTTGGTTACTGTAGCCTTGTAGTATAGTTTGAAGTCAGGTAGTACCATTCAGGACATAGGCATGGACAAGGACTTCATGTCTACACCAAAAGCAAGGGCAACAAAAGCCAAAATTGACAAATGGGATCTAATTAAACTAAAGAGCACTAATTAAATTAAACTTCTTCTGCACAGCAAAAGAAACTACCATCAGAGTGAACAGGCAACCTACAGAATGGGAGAAAATTTTTGTAATCTACTCATCTGACAACGGGCTAATATCCAGAACCTACAAAGAACTCAAACAAGTTTACAAGAAAGAAACAAACAACCTCATCAAAAAGTGGGCAAAGGATATGAACAGACATTTCTCAAAAGAAGACATTCATACAGCCAACAGACACATGAAAAAATGCTCATCATCACTGGCCATCAGAGAAATGCAAATCAAAACCACAATGAGATACCATCTCACACCAGTTAGAATGGCAATCATTAAAAAGTCAGGAAACAACAGGTGCTGGAGAGGATGTGGAGAAATAGGAACACTTGTACACTGTTAGTGGGATTGTAAAGTAGTTCAACCATTATGGAAAACAGTATGGCAATTCCTCAAGGATCTAGAACTAGAAGTACAATATGACCCAGCCATCCCATTACTGGGTATATACCCAAAGGATTATAAATCATGCTGCTATAAAGACACATGCACATGTATGTTCATTGTGGCACTATTCACAATAGAAAAGACTTGGAATCAACCCAAATGTCCATCAGTGACAGACTGGATTAAGAAAATGTGGCACATATACACCATGGAATACGATGTAGCCATAAAAAAGGATGTGTTTGTGTCCTTTGTAGGGACATGGATGCAGCTGGAAACCATCATTCTCAGCAAACTATTGCAAGAACAGAAAACCAAACACCACATGTTCTCACTCATAGGTGGGAACTGAACAATGAGATCACTTGGACTGGGGAAGGGGAACATCACACACCGGGACCTATTATGGGGAGGGGGGAGGGGGAAGGGATTGCATTGGGAGTTATACCTGATGTAAATGACGAGTTGATGGGTGCTGACGAGTTGATGGGTGCAGCACACCAACATGGCACAAGTATACATATGTAACAAACCTGCACGTTATGCACATGTACTCTAGAACTTAAAGTATAATAATAAAAAAAAAAGAAAAAGAAAAAAAAGAAATGATTTGTTAATATTTCTAAGATGCACATCAACTTAATTAATTAAAACCTAAATGAAAAATAAAATACAGGCAATGAAGGAAACAATTTCTCTGTGAAGTCTTCTTGTAAACTTACATAACCATTTTTAATTATGTTTTTGGCACAACTGAAAATTACTTTCTGTCTTGAATTGCTGCTTCTTTCAAATGTTTATAAATTCATCATATGTAACTGAGGATATATTATAATACCTATCAATGCGAAAGATCCACTGGACAAAGTTAAACGAGCCAGGGAGATGTTATTCAAGGCTATTGCCATAGGGGAGTGACGCCAGAGCTCAGTCTCAGCTCAACTCTGTTGAAACATAGGCCTGGGGAGTTTTTAAGAGTTGAGAAGAGGGACTCACAGGTCAGATGTGTTTGCTCATTGGCTTTACCTAAAGGACAAGTGAATTTTCTCTGAACTTATGACAGTAAGTAGTTTTACAACTTGGAGCAAGGCATGCACTGAAGTTTGGCTCCCACCCTCCCACAGAAACTGGGAAATAGGAATGCTATCTTCCTGATGATTATATTCCAAAGGGATGACTCTGAGACCCTTAAGAAAGATAGTCCTGGGATGTAAAACTGGTAAAAGGATTGTCAAAGTTCTATTTTGTTTTTAATTGACACATAATTGTACATATTTATGGGACACTATATAATGGTTTGATACATGTATACATTGTATCATAATTAAATCAGGGTAATTGGCATATCCATCACATCAAACATTGACAATTACTTCTTTGTGGTGACAAAATTCAAAATCTTCTAGCTATTTTGAAATATACTATACAGTATTGTTAACTATACTTGGTCAATGGGTACAGAAGTATGGTTAGATAGGAGGAATGAATTCTGGCAAAAGGATTTTTTAAAAAATATATACATCTCAGAGGGGCAGGGAAAGAATCTAAAATTACGTTTCCTAAAGCAAATGCTCTAAGAAAAGGGAGGTCAGGGGCCTAGAGTCAGGAAGAAGCCTGCCTAATGTTTGTTCAAGCTGTGGGGAACATTAAGGCTGTTTTGGTCATACCAAATCTATATTCTCACATATGTTTTTCAGTTAGTCTGTTAACCTTTCACCAGCGATGACTCTACTTTTGTGCCAGATTTCAAGTCCTTTTCCTTTATTTCGACTAACAAGTCAACTGAGACAGGGATGAGAATCAGACACCACAAACTGGAACTCACGGCAAATAAGCGCCCTTGACACCTTTTTAATGTAATCTCCCCAAGTCTCTTACCGTATCTTCACAAATAGGTGAGAATCTCTTCTGTACAGAGACTTTCAAAAGCGCAGCCCCTGCCCTCAATAATCTCCTACAACACCTTACAGCCCTCATAGGCAAGATTTCTTTCCAAATCTAACTCAAATCCCTCATGCTCCATTTTAACGTTCTCCTAGCTTCTCTTGGAGATCATCAGTTTCTCACCCTCTGTGCAACTATTCTTGGTATAGTTAAAACATGAATTTTCCCCCATCCATTCACTTTTGCATGCTAAATTATTCCAGTCCCATTCTATGTCTTATTTTTCACAGCTGACTCATCTTTGTGTGGTCATAGTTTAGTACAACTATTTGGGAGCTGGAGAAATCTAGATTCTAATCTTAGGTCTCCCACTTTTCTCTGGCTATAAGCCTTAGGCACAACTACAGAGGCCCAGTTTCCTCATTCTAAACTAGAGCCAATACAGTTTATTTTGAAAGACGATTAAATGAGGTAATGGGTTGAATATGCTCGAAACACCTAATAAATACTAGTGCTCTTCACCTTCCTTGTTTTCTGAACTGCTTATTTGGTGTTTTTTGACCCAACACCCTAGCCCCTGCTTTTTCCACACTGAGAAGTAAGAAAAAATAATTCAACAATACATAGTTTTTTAGTTTCACCAGTGATGAAATCTATATTAAAGTCATATAATATATTGTGAAGAATCGGAAATATTGATCAATCCTTTATTTATTAGAGTAATAGGATAATAATGTTGGAAGTAAAATTATGGTTCAATGTGATTGATTTTAAAGGGGCATTAGAAAAATCATTTTTCATTTAATCTTTCTTAAACCAGTTATGCCAATTTTCTTATGTTCACAAGACCCTGCAGATTCATTTCCACTCTCTGATTAAGAAAAATGTCACATATGAATAGTAAGAATGATTCCTTTAGTGGAGGGATATGGAAGAAGAAACTAGCTCATCTGTTATACTAATGATACAGTAAAGATATCAGTTTTTAAAAAGAATTCATTTTTAATGAATGAAATAAGCTTGTAAGACCACTTGTCAATGCTTTCTGTTATGGATATAATATATTCAGCAAACACGTCTATTGGTCAGCTTTTTGGGAAGGAAAGGGAAAGAAAAAGAATAGCCTTTAATTACTTACTCCAGGCTTATTTTAATTTAATTCAGTTTATTTTCCCTTTGACTCTGTGTTAACTCGTAATACATAGTTGACTGTATCATTCAACCCTTCCTTAAAATTCAAAGATCACTTAGAACTTTTAAATAAGTCCCCCAAACAAATATTAAATCAAATTCTTATCTAAAAACTGAATGAATTCTGTCCTCACAGGACACATGAGAATATTACAGTCATTTTAATGAACTAAATATCTTGAAAATTGTCACCACAACTTCCTTGATATTCAGAGACATCTTCTTTATCATGAAGCAGATCTGTTTCTGGTGCATTTCTTTTCCAGTCAATATGACATTTGTTGAGCATCTAACTGTACAAAGCAATGTTTTAGACACTTTGCTAGTCACTGTGAGAGACAGATGTGGAAAACATGGCCTCTTTCTTAGGAAACTTAAAATCTATGTGGAGATACAAAATATAGAGAAATAACTATAATAGCAGGCATATTTCTCATTTTATTTCTTGTTTGAGAATTACCAGATTACCATTTCATTGCTTGGAAATTATTATCTTTTGTTAGGTGGGGGAATCAAATGTTAGGGTTGTGAATGAAGGCTATAATTTGCTAAAACTTGTCAATGACATAAGAAGTGAAAGGCACAGTATTGAGGAGGGAGAATTATCATTTGGAAATGGACTAAATACGAATAAATTTTGAGTGCATTTTATAAATGAGTAAGAATGAAAGTGAGTAACAATCAGAAATAATGTAAAGAATATAATTCCATTGTCTGATGCCCAACGTAAAACAATTTAGAAATTTAATACGGTCCTTAAGTGGTTGGTAACTAAATATCTGCTCACTGGTTGAAGCTTTTGCTGAATGAACTTGATACAGGATAGCACAAACTATCTAAGGCAATGTTTGTGCTAACATATATTTATTTCATACTAAGAAATTCAAACCACTTCAGAGTAGAACTTCATAATGGCTGTCCCCCTAACAGCAGCTTCCATTCAGCTGGGGCTTTGCACGTTGCAATTTATATTGTAATTCCAACACAGCGGTTTATCTGTGGAAAATCAAGAACTAATACTGGCAATAGCCAAAGTAAAGCAGAGTTTGTAGAGATGAGGGTGATGTAACTTGATCTTGCCTTATGATACAAACACCTGCTACCATCACTTGGTCTGGGTTAAATGCTTTAACTGAGGAACCGATCCGGTGGTATAGTGTCAGGTAACGAGAAAGTTAGGACTGCCGCAAGGGTGTTACATGCCCTCATTTCAAATGACAGCTAGGTTTACTCTCACAAACTGACTGAACAAAAGAATGGATTCTGGTCTAACAAGTGATTTTAAAACCTAGTGACTGGGACTCAGCTGTTCAATTAAATTGAGCTTACAGAGAACCAATTAATAGAAGAAATTTAACTTTTGGGGGAGAAAAAACTGTTTCTAAAGACAGCTTCACACAGGATTCAAATCTAGTCCTTTTGAAATATAAGTCATGTTAAAATACATGCATTCATCACAAAGTTGATAGAAAGGAACCAGGTTTCCCCCATTAAAAAATCTCTCTCTCCTCCCTCTCCCCCACACCAATAAGCCAATAACTATTATAATTTAAGTAAAAGCTGAGCATAGCTAGGCCTTGGCACCTGACACTACGTGAGGTTCCAAAATGCCTTCTTAGAGAGGTAGGGGCTGCTGAAGTTTGTGAAACTCCCTGTCCCTACCTTTCAACCCTTAACCCAGAGCCCAACTTGGCTCTCCCGTGGCTGGAGTGAGAATATGGTGCTGGCTCTCACCCTTTGCTGTGAGGCACATGAGCCCTCCCGAAACCTGAGGCTCCTCAAGTCCCCAAAACACACCCCTCGTGCAATTGGGTTGCCTTGGGAACTCCAAGCTGTCAGTTAGAGCACAAGGACAAATAGGCATTAAAAATAAGAGGCTTAATTCTGGCAGTTGAAAATAGAAGAAGAGATTTCCCTCTCCTCTTTCTCAGAATATTTACATTAGAAAACTTGTCATTGTAAATACTTTATCATCTCTTTAAAATGTATATAAATTATTTAAAGATGAGATAGGCCTTTTGTCAACTTTATAACTGGAGAATGTCTTTCTCAAGGACCAGGGATCCATCTCTTTGAAACGTAAACATTAAAAAGATACCACCCCTATCTTCCAGTTTCTGTGGGAACCTAGGAGTCTAACTTCAGTGGGCAGGCACCCTGCTCCAAGTTGCAAAACCACCTACTGTCATAAAAACATGAGAAGTTTGTTTTACCTAATTGTAAACCAATTAGATAACACAGATGGTCACCTCAATTACCTAATCAGATAAAGTAGGGATCAACTATGTGTGACAAATGGTGTTGTCAAGTCTTTTTATTTTAGGACTAGTTATTGTTTATCTTGAGAACGTGGATGCATTGGGTTGTATCTGCTTAGCTACAGAAAAGAGTGAGGTTTCTTTCTGTCTTTGCAATCTCTTATGCAGATTGCTAATGATGAGTATCACACGCTGGTTTAATGCTTAATGTGTTTTTTTTTTTTTTTTCTTTATTTCTCTACTACCTTTATGGAAAGGATTCCTGGGTTGAGAGAAGATTTTATTTTTTAGTACATTTTCCCAACACAGAAAGAGTCCAATTGACTGCTTAGGGAGCCCTGAGTTTCTGTCTGGGAGCCGTCGGTCATGATAACAGAGCTAGATACTTATTTATTCACCTATTTGAAACTCACCCCCTTTTGCCCTCACTCTAGAGTAAGGGAGATTTTAAGCAGTTCCTCTTGTCCTGGAGATGTACAAATACTCAGTGACCTCCACGTTTCATTTAGACAATAGCCATGGTAGCTTTTTGTATGTCAGCTTTATCAGAGTTATTTATGAATGGAAACAATTGAAGTGAAACTTTGCTAAGGTTCAAAAATGTTTTCTGTAAATAGAATTTTTGTTTTTGATAAATCACAGTACCCTGAATCTGTAATCAAAACAACAATTATGGCAAACAAACATTACTACCCCAACTTCCCCTGCTACCACCACCAACCGGGCTCGGGTCTTTTCTTCCAGTCAAATGAAAATCCATGTAATACAAGATCTACTCTCTTAACAAAATTTTAAGTGTACAGTGCAGGACTGTTTATGATATGCACATTGTTGTACAGCAGATCTCCAGAATTTTTCACCTTGCATTACTGAAACTATACCCATTGAACAGTAACTTCCACTTCTTCCTCTTTCCAGCTCCCGGCAACCAATATTCTACTTTCTGTTTCTATGAGTTGGGCTGCTTTATATACTTCATGTCAGTGGAATCATACAGTATTTATTCTTCTATGACCGGCTTATTTCACTTAGCATAGTATCTTCAAGGTTTATTCATCTTGAAATATATTACAGGATTTCCTTCTTTAAGATTGAATAATATTCCATTGTATGTATAAACTACATTTTCTTTACCCATTCATCCATCAATGGACATTTAAATTGTTTCCACAGCTTGGCTATTGTGAATAATGCTGCAATGAAAATGAGATTGCAAATATCTATTCAAGATCATCTCTTCAATACTTTTGAATGATTATCAAGAAGTGGGATTTCTGGATCCTATGGCAGTTCTATTTTTAATTTTTTAGAGGAACTGCCATACTGTTGTTCATAGCAGCTGAATCATTTTTATATTCCCACCAACAGTATAAAAGAGTTCCAATTTCTCCATATTCTCACCAAATCTCATTATTTCTGCATTTTTAAAATAATGGCCATCCCAGCAGGTATGAGGTAAAATATCATTGTGATAACGACTTGCATTTCCCCAATTATTAGTGACACTGAGCATCTTTTGGCATACTTACTACTTGTATGTCTTCTTTGAAGAATGTCTATTCAAATCCTTTGCCCATTTTCTAATTGAATTATTTATTTATTTATTTAATTTTTTGCTATTTAGTTTTAAAAGCTCCTCATATATTTTGGATATTAACCCATTATTATATGTGTGATTTGTTAATATTTCCCCCATTCTGTTGATTGTCTTTTTATTCTGTTGATTGCTTCCTTTGCTACACAGATACTTTTTAGTTTGATGTAATCCCACTTACCTATTTTTGCTATTGTTACCTGTGCTTTTTGTGTCATATCCAAGAAATCATTACTAAGACCAACGTTATAAGGCTTTCCCTCTATGTTTTTTTCTAGGGGGTGTATAGCTTAGATCTTACATTTAAGTTTTTAATCTCCTTTGAGTTGATTGTTATGTATGGTGTAAGATAAGGGTTCATTTTGCATGTAAACATTCAGTTTCCCCAACACCAATTGTTAAAGAGACTGTTCTTTCCCCCTTGTGTAGCCTTGGCACCATTGTCAAACATCAGGTGACTAAATGTGTGGCTCTCTATTCTGTTCCATTTCCATTTTTCTGTATATCTGTCTGTATGCCAGTACCATACTGTTTTGTTTCCTGTAGCTTTGTAATATGTTTTGAAATCAGGAAGTGTGAAGCCTCCAACTTTGCTCTTGTTTCTCAAAATTGTTTTGGCTATTCATGGCCTTTTGTGGTTTCATATCAATTTTAGGTTGTTTTATCTATTTCTAAAAAAAAAACAATTCAATTGAGATTTTAACAAGGATTGCATTTAAGTCTACAGATTGCTTTGGATACTCAAACTCTTCCAAAAAATCAAAAAGAAGCAACAAAAACTACCAAACTCTTTTTATGAGGCCAGCATTATCTTGATAGCAAAGCCAAAGACACTGAAAGGAAATAAAGCTACAGACTAATATTCTTGATGAATATAGATACAAAAAATAATACTCAACAAAATATTAGCAAACTGACTTCAACAGCACATTAAAAGGATCATACACCATGATCAAGGGAGATTGATCCCTGGGATATAAGGATGATTTAACACATGGAAATTTGACACACCACACTAATAGAATGAAGATATTAAAAATCACATGACCATTTCAATCCATGCAGAAAAAGCATTTGACAAAATTCAAACTCTTGTGATTAAAACACCATGCAGACTGGGAATGGGAAGAAATTATCTCAACATAATAAAGGTCATATATAAAAAGTCGACAGCTAACGTCATATTTAATGGTAAAAAACTGAAAACTTTTCCTGTAGGACCAGGAACAAAACAAGGATGATCACTCTCGCCAACTCTATTTAGCATAATATTAGAAGCCCTAGACAGAAAATTTGGGCAAGAAAAAGAAATAAAAGGCATCTAAATTATAAAGGAAGCAGTAAAACTATCTCTGTTCACAGATGACATGACCTTATAAGTAGAAATCCTAAAGATTCCACAAATATATTAGACATGATAAACAAATTCAGTAAAGTTGCAGGCTACAAAATCAACATAACAGAAATCAATTCTATTTTTATACACCAACAATGAGCAATTCAAAATGGAAATTTAAAAACATTCAATTTACAAGAGCATCAAAAGAATAAAATAGTTACGAATAAACTTAACCAAGGATGTGAAAGACTTGTACACTGAAAACTATCAAACATTGCTGAAAGAAATTTTTTTGTAGATTTCAAAATAACTACAGGAGTGGGTTTGAAATGTGCCCAACAGAATGAAATGAAAAGTGTTTGAGGTAATGAATATCCCAGTTACCCTGATTTTATTATTATATATTGTATGCTTGTATCAAACATCACATGTACTCCTAAGTACCTAAAACTGTTATGTACCCATAACAATTAAAAATTTAAAAAATTAAAGAAGACACAAATAAATGAAAAGAAATTTCCTCTTTTCTGAGTGGTGCCTATTGGTATCTTGTATTTTGATTAACTCAAATCTTTAAATGTATACTTAGTCTGGTTAGCTCTGACTAGATTAATCTATATGTTGATGCAATCACTTTACAATTAAATGGATTTTTTAAAACCTCTAGATGGGATGAAGCAGGTTAAGTGGGTAGCTTGATGTGGAATACAGAGCCTGAGGAGGCACAGTAGAGAAAAGTGATAAAGAAAGGACTGGGAAATAAAGAATCTGGGAAATATATGGACTCTTAGAAAGAGGAAGAGTTAATAGAATTTAGGGAGCTCAAGCCAATGAAATGCCTATAGGAAATTAAGATTTTTGTGGTTACTCTGGACCAAGGATTCAAAGGTAAGAGCAGCTAATTTTAGGTGTTATGGGTAGATTATGATATGTACCATTTGCTTGAACTGGGAGATATCCCTCTAGCTAATCCAGACAGGGTCCTAAAGGGAAGAAGGAGAAGAGACAGATATTATCCAACAGAGTAAGTTCAAGTTCAAGAAAAAAAAAAAAAACTTTACATAGAAATACTAACTCTAATTATATGGCCAATCAAAAATTTGCCTGCTTCTCTGTAGTTTATGCACAAAGAATCTAAATTGAATTAAAAAGTAATTTATATACATTATACAATTAGTTGAAATTGTGCTGGTTCCTGGAAGCCACTGAAAATGAGAATTCGGGTCCTGTTCCTCAGACCCAAAGAGGTCAAGTGTTCTCAGTCCCTTGAATGATGTTTCTAGAAGAGACTGGTGGCAGAGGTACCCACTCTGTTACAGAAAAGTATTTTCAGACACTTGACCTCATTATCTATTATGCCATATTTATGTTTATAATTTCTGTCCTCTTAAACTGAGATTTTATTATTAACCTAGAACTGAGTGTGTGGGGAAGAGAGTATGAAAGGCAGTTCTCCTATTGCCAAGTCTGGTAAGCAAGGGACATTGTAAGAGATCAGGTAACATGGGAACCACAAATGCAGTCAGAAACACCATTTCTTCTTTTCTAAATATGATTCCTAAATATGGCAAAGAAAAGTGGTTCTAATTTTGAACTGCCCCTTCCAAAGACCTTGAGGAGCAAAAGAACCATTGGTATATTCAGAACCAGTGAGGATGATGGATGCTTTACTCAAAAATAGTGTAGCATATCTGCCTCTGAAAATTGGAGGATTAGTCTGACTCAGGAATTTATGAAGGTAAATACTATACAATCCAAACCAATGTCTGTGCTTTCTGTTTGGGGCAAATTGAAATCTATTCATGAAAGGACTTTGTAGCTGCTAAAAAGAATAATTAATACTCAGTTGGATTTCATATGATATGTTTGTTACAGATATTGTTTGACTTCCCAACTGCTCATAAGACAGGCGTTAGAGGAAACATAAACTCTCATACTTGAAACTCCCCATCTGTGCTTATATTCATCATTTTAGTTACCTTATTACTTCCAAAGTTCCAATTACAATGATTTATGTTCTAAGGAGGCAGCCTTTTTTGGTTGTTTTTTGTTTTTTTTTAATGGAGTTTTGCTCTTGTTGCCCAGGCTGGAGTGCAATGGCACGATCTCAGCTCACTGCACCCTCTGCCTCCCAGGTTCAAGTAACAAGCTAATTTTTGTATTTTTAGAACAGACAGGGTTTTACTACATTGGCCACGTTGGTCTTGATCTCCTGACCTCAGGTGATTCTCTTGCCTCGGCCTCCCAGAGTGCTGGGATTGCAGATATGAGCCACCACACCTGGCCAAGGAGGCAGCTTTTGAAGTTACCAGCTCTTTAAAGAGCACAAATGGATGCTGAAGAAACAGGTAACTTATTTGGCATATGGGTTTTCTAATTTTGATGGCATTTTTAAATACTGTACCCATTGAATAACAGAGAATTGATGTTGAAGAAGCAGCTGATAGTGTAGCACTCAATCAATGAGCATGCAATGGCAAAAGTTATTCAATTTGTGCCACTGCCATGGAACTCTGTAGGAAGATCTGTGCTAATTTTAGTCATCAGAAAAAGATACTGATGTCCTTGAAGAGGACATTTGAGTATTAGTTTTATTAGAGAATAGAAAAGCCTCTTGTCCTCAAAATCTCTTTCCACATTATCTCATTTGATTCTCCAACCAACTTTTTAAGACAGATGTACTATTGTGACCTCTATTTTACAGATATAGTAGCAACTAACATTTATCTAGTGGTTTCTAGTTTCTAATGTGCTTTCAGTGTCTTCTTCACAATTACATCTGAGGTGGGATGAAGACACTTGGGCTCAAAGTTCTTACTAACATAGCAAGCCCCCAGGTGACTGTCTTTGCCACTACTCCTAAAAGAGCACCATCATTTCCCCTGGTAATTTTTTGAAGAACGTTTATCAACAATATTTTAGATAACTTCAAATCTATTTGAAACTCTTTATTTAAGCAAATATCCTCAGAAACCTGGAGCAGTGTCCCAGTAATCAGTGGCAAGATTGCATAGCCATTCCAAGTATGAAAGTCAAATTTGTAAAATGTCATTTTTGGGAAGAACTCCTCTTGGAAGCCAACTATTGCTGCTCTCAATGCTCCATAAATATATGAATAGTACAAGAAAACTCTACCTTTCCGGAAATCTCCAGATGAAGATTCAGTAATGGCAACTTCTAAAATTGGCATGGGATCACAGTTTGCATACATTTATTATAAAATATATGCCCTGATTTCTGTGAACAGTAGAATTGATACTGTCTGCTCTTGTAGAAGGTTGTGGTAAGTCAGATGTGATGGTCAAGTCACAGGTTTATGTCCTGAACTCACAAAGCAAACATTCAGCCTGCGCTGCTCATCCTCAGCCAACAAATGTTTGCTACATGTCAACAATGTACCAGTGAGAGAGGAGAATTCCCTTGACCCCTTCACAGGACACACAAATGGGGTGGCTCATTTACTCACCTGCCATGCTCAGTCTTTATGAGAGGGAGCACATGAGTGGACGGGAGCGGGAACCAGAGTGAACAAAAGCTGGTACTGGCCAGTTGCTCCTCTCTGGTGGGGAGCAGGCTCTGTGTGGGCCCTGTGGCAGCTTCCAAGTGGGTTACAATGCTCTTTTAGCTCTGCTGTCCAGGAGGGGGTGTCTGTGACTCCCCAGATCTCAAGAGGGTGTGTGTTACAATCAGTGCTCTTTTAGCATTTGCTGTCCATGGACAGCGAAGTGTTAACCAGCTCAATGGAGGGTGAGGGTGACAGCCTTTTATATCCTTCCCTTTGGTGTCCAAGTTCTTGTCCAGTGTCCAGGAAGAATTAGGTCACACAAATAAATTGAAGGGTGGTGAATGTGAAGGACTTTACTGAGCAATGGAAGTGGCTCTCAGTGGGAAGGGAAGCTGGAAAGGGGGTAAAGTGGGAAGATAATCTTCCCCTGGAGTCCAGCCCTCCCTAGCTGAGCTCCCCTCTGACTATCCCTGGCAGAACTCCTCTCTGACCATAATCTCTGATGTCCAGCTGTTTCTTTTCTTATGTTTGTGTGTGTATGTGTGTCCTGAGTCTGGGGTTTGGAGTTTTTATAGGCACAAGGTAGGGAGTGGGGTGAGCCAAAAGGCAACATTCTGGCAAGAAAACAGGGATAGTTTGCACTTTGGGCCACAGGTCCAGGCTTGAGGGTGGAGGCCTTGCCAGGGACCCTGCCCTCTTCTATCTAGTATTTCCCTGCCTCCTGTCCATATCACCAGTTGCAGTACTGGGCATGTGAAAGACTTAGATGTGAGTGAGACAAGATTCCAGAATTGTTAAAAGAACAAGAAGAGCATATATGCAAAAAATATTAACATTCTATAAATACTAAGTACTCACTGAACATAACACAGAATTTATAATCTCTAAATAAGTATAATGCTATATTATTTTTGCTAGTAATTTTTATTACTGCTATATTATTTATTGTTAATAGAGATATTTATGACTATACTCTAGTTTATGAGCTAATATTCAGATTCATTCTTCGTCTTACCAGTATTAAAAAATCAAACCATAGAAAACTAATTAGTAACATTCCACAAGATATAATTTGATCTTTTCAGAGTACTTCTCTAGGCCTTGAAGCCATATCTAAAGAGACTGACTTTTAAAAAAAAAATTGAAGAAGTGATATTTTCCTGGGGCTCCTTGGATTCAATCCAGTCTTCTCATTCTTATTTCCATAATGTGTATTGTGCTAGATCTTGAAAATGCATTTAATCTCTTGGCTATTGTTTGGTTGCTTTTTAAAAGTGATACTGGCATGAGTTTGCTTTGGCAAACCTAAGTGCGTGGGCACTGAGCTAAGATTCATGGTGAAAGGAGAAGCATTGTGGATGGGATGTTGGAATTATAGTTCAAATTTGGTTAGAGGTTGGGCCTCAAAGTAGGTGTAAAAATTCAGGCTGAATGTAGATGCGCAAGTGAGTAGGAAGTATAAGAGAGAGCTGCTGAGACCAGTGAGAAATATGCAGCTCTATCTCCCCAGTGCCAAAGTCAGTCCTAGAAAATAGAAACATTCAATCAACGGATGATCATGCTTCTGAAATTGTTTTCACTGATGCTCCTTATCACGACTTCCCACCACAGACCTGGGTGTTGTGCCAACTCTAAAGCTAAGCACAATCTCTGCCTTTCTAGCTGAATTGTTAAAGAGACTGAGTTCAATCTCCATGGGTAGAATGTGGGATGAATGGGGACAGAGGAAGCGAGAAGACAAACAGCTGTTCCTCATTAGGTGATGAAGGACTACAGTCACTTGTAGAACAGAACAATGTGATTTTGAGTATCCCTCTAGGTCCACCCAAATTATTTACAGGACTCAATCATTCCTGCCTTCACTTAGTGAAGAAAACAATGGATCTCTTTTTTACTCATACTTTATACCATAGCCAAATCAGGAAAGGATAGAAATCCATCTGCCTACAAGAGATGGAGGGCTTTCTAATAAGCTAGCTATTTCCCCTCTCCTCAACACATGGACACACACACACACACACACACACACTGACATACATAAACACACATTTTGGCCTTAGTGGAGAAGGCACAGGATCTCCCCTCTCTCCTGGCTGCTGGTTCATGACTGAAAACCCAGACAAGGCCCCCCTTCACTTCAGTTCTCTGAACTCTGCTCCTCCTGCCCACTGTCACATGCTTACCTCTCACCTATGTCTTCCTCATTAGTAATTCATCTTGAATATGCATCACACTCAATCTGACCTTGTTCGACATTTATATGAATTCCGAGATTCTGTTAAATGTCCTGAATTTCTTTTGACTTCATCTCTATCTTTACTACAGAGCAATAATCACCTCTGTGCAAAACACAAGCACACACACATACCGACACCCACAGCAAAATGCAAACAGGCTATACACACACATACACTCACCAAGAAAAGTCTCAAATTTTCAGCCCTTGGGCTTGGTTTTATGCCATTAATGTATTCTTTGCCATCTTGATCTAAATGTGACCGATTTGAGGTGCTGCCCAATTTTACAGCTTCATTGAGTCACATTTTAAAGCTCATTACAGAGTCTAAAATGATTTGTATTGCCTCCCACTTTGAAATATAAGCTTTTTAAAAATAAAGTTTCACTATAAATAGAACTGCTCTGAAATTACATGTGGCACATAATTAAGTGATACACATTTAAGCACCCAGCTGTTTCATAATTCTCCAGGACCTGCTGCTGCTGCACTGAAATTCAGAAAATACACTGCCCTTATTTTGGGCACACTCAAACCAATGAGAGAGGTAGGCACAGATATAGTTCAGCAGGATGCCTTGTGAATAAGCAATATTTGGAAGCAGAGAGCCCCACATCTAATGAGTTTTCTTTCTTCAACTCAGAAGCACCAAGACATCAGTGCCTAGAATCTTGACTGAGCAGTTGTTCCTCTGATGAACAGAAGCTGACCTTTCCTCCTGCTGGGAGAATAGCCTCTGCACATTCTGATAAGTATCAGAAAAATTTACAGCTTGCACGAGAAGTGGAGCTTCTCCCTGGGTAGTAAATCTATTGACACACACATGGGTTTTTCTGTCCTTGGCAAGCTTGAAGTCCAGAGACTACAGAAGAGCGAGTAATGGAAGGAAAACATGTACAAGTCACTTACCTGCTACAGAACCTGCAGCTAGCTCCCCTTGCCTCTGCAGAGTGCCAGCCACAGTTACATTAGGAAGCGGCTAGTGTGATACCATCAATATTTAAAGGGGAAAGAGGGCATGGTAGGAGGGGGTGTCAAGGGAGGGGAGGGATGAGAGTAATCTTTTCAGAAAGAGGCCAGAGAGTATCTCCTTTCCTTCTCTAATAACTAATTGCTCTGAGCTCTGGGACTGAATGGTAATGCCTAAAGCAAGCCTTCAGGTAAGAACAGGAGTACAAAAAGGAGGGGGAAAAGAACAGGATGAGGAATAAAGGAAAAAGATGGAGAAGAGAAGAGAATGAGATGAAGAAAGAGGGAAACTGAGGAAGTGTGTATATGGCAAGAAAAAGAGAAGCAAAAGAAGAAAAAAAAGGATGATAAAATGAAAATAGAAAAGCAGAACAGAAAAAAAGATTTATTTAACCTGAGCATAATCAAATACTTGTTTAGTATAGTCTTGGTGGAAGATTTTTTCACTTTCCTAGTCAGAGGGGAAACAGATACGAATGATCATTTACCTCTGTAAATAGTGCTGAATGATACAGCATCATGGGAAGTTTCTCCGTCTGCCTTGCTCAAGAGACAGTTATAGAAGCATATTATTTTAGCACTGAAATGAAATTTAGAGGTCTTTTAATTCAATCTCTTATTTAATGTAAGCTTTCTCCACAACGTTTCTGATAATTAACTCTCCCTCTTCTTCTCTCACATCTCTTAATACAAAGGGGTCACTCCCAGAAAAGTCATTTGTGTCAGTTTCAGATAATGCTCAGATTTCCGAAAGTTCTTCATCTTCTGAGTAGAAAACTGTTTCCTTAGAGCTTCCTTCCATTGGTACTCTTCTTTCTTATGCAGGGACAAAGAGGAGAATAGAAAGGAAACACATAGAAAGGAAGGGAAAGAGGGACATTATGGTGGAACATCACACAACAACTAGAAAGAATGTTAAAAAAAAATACTTAAAAGGGTTGTAAAAGTTGTGACTCTGAAAAAGAGGGAAATTGAATAAGAAAGGATATAAGAAGATACAAAACATAGAAGAGAGAGTGAAACACGGAAGAATGTTTTGTCATCTAATTATTGTCATCTAATTAATTTTATTTTAATATTTCTCTAATGACTTTTATTCTTTTATGTATTTTCCAGACTGGAACTTTATTGTCGTGAGGAATAATGGCAGCAGCTTAACTGTCTTTTTTGTGTGTTATAATTTTGAAAGTGTTATTTTTCTCTCATTTTCCAAATGTAGTCATAATCTCCAGAGTCCAGCTTTTGATTTAAAAATGATGCAGTTAAATTTGTAATTCTTCTGTCTAACATGGTCATTACACGGTTGGAGATACAGTAATTGCTTTTTTTTTTTTTTGTTTTGGTTTTCAAGTGTTAATGATTTCTGTACTATAAATAAACTGGATGTTCTCTAGTTGTTCACAAACAACTTCCATCTGGGGTTCAAAATTATAATGGTTTTGGCTTGGTTCATATTTATGTATTGCTATCATTTGAAATCAACTAAAAGGAGAGATTTTGTCTACCACCGACTTGTTCCTAGCCAGTTTCTGAATTTTCAAATCATTTCAAAATACTCTGCTCATTTGTATCTCCTTATAGCAAATACAACTTTATAGAATCAACATTAATTTTTAATTTATTCTCTAAGCAAAATAGGAAGCCATAAGTACATGTTATTAACTGTGGAGGAAACCTCTTCATATAAGATACATTAAGTTAAAAAAACTAAAGTCAGTGGCTACAGTAAAGAGATTATATCCACTTGAAGGATTTTTTTTAAGTTCAGTTTTTCTATCTATTTATCAGAAACCTTTCCTCTAAGGAAACATGTGAGGAACCAGTACTGTCAAGAAAAAAAGAATTTTCTCAAAATTATGTTATTTAAAATAACGGCTTTGTTATGAAACCCTCCAAGTTTTACATAAAATCCTCTCTAATTAGCTTGAATAGATTTCTTGACATAAAAATTTACACTGAAAGCTTCTTGTTATTGTATCATTTGGATGTTGCCTTTAAATTAGAAAATATCTCCTGTAGTCTGTTACACTTAAAATGTTTTCATTATTAGTTTTTAATTGTATAGTTCTCAGGTAAAATAGCAACATTTTGAGAATTTAAACAAAATGCCATTTTCTTCCTCAATGTAAGAACAGATTTGAAATCTAGGAGGGCAAAAACATTTTTTCACCAAACCAAGATTTAAAAAAAATGAGTTATTTTGTATTAAAGGGTATAATTAACTCAAATGAATGCTGATGGCAAATGAATATTGTCATCAGATACAGAATTGTTCATATGCTCTTATCATTTTTGAGACATTTCCTAACATCTTACCCATATTATTTGCTGAAAAATTTCAAGTTAAAGAATATCTATATAACTCAAAACTACTGTTTTCAATAACAAGATCTGAGAGTAGGTAAAAGTCGTAGACTTATTTAAGAAATTGCTAATGATTACTATACGGACTATATTAATCCATATTAACATGGATATTCTGGTAGCTTTTTCTTCTTCTCGTGCATTCTTTTCTCTGAGAATAGAGCTGAGTAGAGTTGAATTGAACAAGAAATTTCTCTCTCTTTCAATTTTCTACCTAGGATGCTTTCTCCGAATGTTACAAAATACTTTCTGCTGTTTTAGCTTTCTAGGCTTTATCTACTTACTCTGTGACCCTTCCAGTCACTAACCTTTCTGGCTTCTCTTGTCTTCAGCTGAGGCTTTGCTGGGATTAATCAATAGGCTGGGATCTTAAAAAAACTTTCACAGACAGATGGATGTGTTGGAAAAGAAGAAGAGATAAAGGATGACTAAATTTTTCTGATAAAGCGATTCGGTTAATATATACTCATACTGCTGTCACTCTTACAAAAACCATAGAATGGATATTTTTTATTAAAATGTCACAATTATTATTTCCTTAAACAGAGTAATAACTATTTAAAAAGAAAACCAACGATTGTAACATCAGGAATAATTTCTTTTTCCAAGCAGAAATAATCTAACAAAGGAAAAACAACTATTTTTTAAAATAAATGTGTCGTAGAGTTGGTATCTTCTATGTAGGAAGTGGCAGATAGACTGCAAAGCATTTAGGAAAGGAAATGATTTAAGTCACTTTATATACTAGGTACTTTTCTAGGAGTAGGTGAAATAATACTGAATAAGACATAGTCCTGGCCACTTAGTTTGTTTGTATCAGTAGAAAAGATGAGACACTGTGCAAATATAAGTAAGATACTAGGCACAATACAATCAATGGGTAGTAAACCAAAGAGAGTGGACTGCTTTGGGCACAATATACCCATCAAATAAAATGTATACCTCTAAAGCCACTGGAGCCAGTGGCTCCACCAGAATTTGGGGAAAGGGTTAATCAGAGAAGGCAGTGTGTATTACTATTGTCTCTAGCATTCCCTCTCATTGCTTTGTGGAAATTGAAAACCTGGAGCTGTTTCTGTGTTCTTTAGCCTTTGAAAAAGCCTGTCTGGTAGACAAACAGGAGCTTTATCTTGCCTAGAAGAAAATGGGACAGACAACACCAATACAATGGTCTTAGGCTTTATTTAATTCCTGAGTTTAGAAAATACCAGAATAAAGTTGATTTTCTTAAGCCTTCAGCAGCAATAAAGCAGCTCCAGCTACTAAATGGAAGTATTGTGTCAACGTTAGGATATTGCAAAGCCCTTTGCTGCCTACTCAGGTCTGATTTTATAAAAAGGCACAAAATTCTGCATTAGATTTGAGAGATTTTAGAGAGGCTTGAACCAAGAAGCCTTCCATCGGGTCACTAGAAATACACGTTTGTGTTTTTTATTTTTTAAACATCACTCTTTCATTCATTTAGTCATCAGTTCCACAATATTTCTTGATATGCTATTGTGAGCCAGGCACTGTACATGACACTAGGAATAAAAAATCTCAGGGGACAGAGTGAAGTGGAGAATTGAAAAGATTTGATAGAGATAACGAGTAAGCTGAGACTTAAAATGTGCTTGGGAAAGAAAACATATGTATTCTGACAATACTTTAGTAGGAGTCAAGATAGCAAACGGTTGTGTCTAGTGACTGGAGAGTCTGGGGCAACTGGATCACATTTGGAATTTGGGCCCAGAGGATGGAGGGAATAGACACCAAAATGGGGCAAAAGCTTTGAAACAGAAAATGTGCGTGCTGCTAACTTGTTTGGCAACAGCATTTTTTAATGACAGCCATTTCTAGTAGTCAGATTATCTCAGTCTGTTCGGGCTATTGTAACAAAATATTATATACTTGGTAACTTATAAACAATAGAAATTTATTTTTCACAGTTCTGAAGCTCAGAAGTCCCAGATCAAGATGCTGGTAGATTTCGTTCTCTGGTGAGGGCCTGTTTCCTGGTTTATAAACAGTGCCTTCTCACCATGTCTTCTCATAATGGGAAGGACATGGGTCTCTCCAGGGCCTCTTTTATAAGAGCACTTCCCATTGATAAGGGCTCTGATTTCATGACCTAATCACTTCCTATTTTCTAATTTTAACCTTGGGGGTTAAGACTTCAACATATGAATTTATGAGAGACATTCAGAACATAGAAGAGGTGTTTAGGAGATTAAAACATCATGTTTTTTCAAGCAAAATCCCGCTTTATCAGATGAGCTGGACTTTTCCCATCCACTTCTGACTGCTGTTACTTGATCACTAATAACCCTCACATGAACAGAGCTCCAACCCACTATTTCAGTTGAAATATGAAATGTCCTTCTCTGATGCTGGGTGCATCCCAACCATTCTGGATCCTGTCCCAGGAAATAGCACCTGATGAAAGTTTTGCCCCATGTTGTCCATCAGTTAACCAGTGGGTACACAATGAGGAAGGAGGCTCTCTGGGTGCATCAGGTGCCATGTGGCAGGTGTCCCTAAAGTTTTATCTCTTTATTCCAACCACAATGAACAAGCAGTAGGGTTGCATCCAGCAAAGAAGCAGATTATTTTTCAAAAACAACTAGGTGAACATCAAGTTAGAATCTGGTTAGAAAGCTAATTTCTAAATGTAAGTAGTATAAAAGCTATAGTTGAAGATTTACAGTTCTGTGGAAATATCTATGCTATATTACTATTATAAATGAATAGAATAGGCAACAAAGTAATATGTAAGCAATATTTTGGAGGGAAATGCATATATAATTTGAATGTGTAAATATGTGTGATACTGGAAGGGCTCTTATCAAAATGCTTAAAGTGATCGTCTTTGGGCAATAGGAGTAAAGGTGTCTTTCCTCTATCATTTTCTTTGTTTTCAGGTTCTTTTTGTTGTTGCATTGAGGATTTTATACCAAAATGTTGCATACATATATAATTTGATAAAATTAAATAATTCAAGGTTGGAATTGTGCACTGGAGAAGCATATGTCTCCATTTGGGTCTGGAAACTGGACCTCTGACACTTTTAGAGTCATAATTTTATTTATAATTTTTTATTGTTAACAAATTAAAAATATGTAAACAACACACTTAGCTTCATTGTGAGGTGGAGTCTCTCTAAAATTTATTTTAGGCGAATAAAGCTATAGCCTGTCCAGTCCAGTGCCCTTTGATAATAGGTATTGTAATAAAACAAAAATACGAATATGTATCACTTTCTGAATTTCTCTTTGTCAAATGTACCATCAAGCACATTTTGTAGACCTCCCTGGCTTTTCTTATTACAGAACACCAGATGGACATGAAAGCACATAGTGTGCTACAAAACATTTACTCCTACTCAGGATTTGTGCTGACAGATTCTACTCCACAATTTCCCTTAAACTGTATCATAGCCAATGCCATTATGGAATTAACTCACTGCCAGCAAATACAGTGGTTGGTAACTTTTATTCCAATGAAAGCTAAGCTGCTGACATTGAATCAGGATGCTCAGGATGCTAGTTTTGATTAACTTGTACCCTTCTTGTATTTTCTACTATTAAAAACAAAACAATATTGTCATTACTTTGCAAAACTTCAACTTGACATGAAAATTGGGCAAGTTAGTAGCATTCTGCTGTAGGTGCACTTGTTGAAACTTACTAGTGAATGCTATTGGTATAAATACTCGCACTGCACCATAGATTTCATCCAAAGTTGTATTTTTCTGCAACTCTCCAGTTAAAATTCTTCTCTCCTTGTATAGTACCTTCTCTCACATTTTAAATCATAAATGAAAATCATAAATGAATTTAAATCATAAATGAAAGGGTAAGAAATTGCTTTATATTTAATTCATTTGCAAAGGATGCATTGTTCTTTGCAGCTAGGTTTGAAAAAAATCCAGTATTTACCTTCTTTTCCCAGGGAAGAATATAATTTTAACTTCAATGTTAAATTGTCATCTATGGTTGATACAAAATATTTTTAGCACCTTTTCCTTCAATATTAAACACAACAATGATGATAAAAGTAATCTGAAAACACAAGTAACAATTTAAAGAGTGGAGCCATTATTGTGTTCCTATGGTAAATACGGCCGGAGTGATTGCTGATGCTTTTCATGGTGCATAGTATAAACACTTTTGTGCACTGGAATTATTGTCTAAAAGTTTTCACAAAATGTAAGCCAATCTCTTCAAAGACCTAATTGACTCAACCCTTGAGGTATTCCCTTGAGGAAGAGGAGTTTTGTAGCAGCCTCTGGTTGGTGCATTCTCAGAAGCCCTAACCTTCAGTGACGGAAATGTTAGAAAAATATAAAAATCTAGTTTTTCTGCAAAATACTTCTGGCAACCTGCAGGATACAAAATAGTGCTAAGAGTGCTTCCAGAATGTCCAATTTGCTGGCGGAGCTGGTACTACTGGGCACCCATCTAGGGAAAGACAGTTGTATTACAGCAGCTCTAGAAACCAGTGCATTACACATATAGTCATGGAAGGCCAATGATGGAGCTTGTAAATAGAGATTTAAGGATTGATTTAAGCTCTATCACAAGCAACTTTCTGGTTGTAGTCTTGGAAAAACTGTTATGTCAGTAAACTTTAGGGTGGACCATCTTTTTGAGACTTTCACCTCTCAAGTTACTTCCTAGGTTAAAATTTAACTATTATTTATTAACCGTTAGACTTTTAAACATACATTACATCCATCTTACGAGTCTCAAATCTCTTCTGACCTTGTCACTCCCAAATCTTTGATCAATAAGTCATGTAGTAAATTAATCTGTAATTTTAAAAAGCAACTTTTCTTCTTTTAGAGTTTATGCAAGTGCTTTCTAGGGGTAGTTGTTTCACTATTGCAGTCAAAAGGTGAGATTTTAATAAAAACAATTTTAAATAAGCAAGAAGTAGAGAATGGACCTGTAGAGGAACATTGTGTAACTTATGGTGAGAGAAGAATATCTTTCAGAGGGTGTGTCTCAAATAATACATAAGCTTTATTATGCCACGAATTATGGTACTTAATTTATTGTGATCTACATATTATGTATACATGTACATTCACAGCATTGCCATGTAATCCTTTGGTTTTGCTGCATATTAAGGTTGAGTCTCTTCTTGTAAATCATGACTTTGGGGATCAGGCAGCAACTCTTGGGGATGATGTAACCCAACTTTCCTACTTTTCAGATGCAGAAACTGAGAACTAGAAAGGTTAATGATTTGCCACAGTCACACAATCAGTTAATGACAAAGCCTAGTCTAGAAATCATGAAGCTTGACTCCTTGATAGTGAGCCGGTAGGTAAATTCTGCCCTGCCTGCACATTAAACTCTCCCGAATCACTGAGGTACCATTTTGTAAACTATTACTGTAAGTCATTAAGGCTCTTTATTTGTAAGCATCTTAGAAACAATTTCAAAAGTGGTGCCCTAATAGGTCTTGAGAGTAAGTGGAGCTTCCCAAAGTGTCTTTTTGTTTTTTGTTTTTCTTTTCTTTTTTGGCTGGGGGGTCCTCAAGAGAAGTTCACCAGTAAAGATAATCTAGTTCATTGTATTCAAAACAGCACAAAATACCATATATTCTGAAAATAAGAATATAATTTACAAATGGATGCTTCAGAAAGAAACACTAAAACATAAACAGATGGTTTGTGTGCCTTAAAAATGCAAAGAATGATAGCTTGTTTTCATTGTAGAATTATTAAAAAGCAATCCAGCACTACTAATCTTTCTTTTCATCTCTAAGAGATGATCTCAGTTGTAGATGAGGAGAATGCTGGAGAAATTAATATGTTTCTAGATTTCAAAAAAGCACTGGAAGGTCTTTTGTGATATAATGATGGATAATAAGAATAAGCATTATGTGAGTAAGTAGTTCATTAAATAATGACATGCAAGAAAATTGATTTATGTCACCTAAAGAAGTCAGTCATGTCTGTTAGTTTTTCTTGTTGGTCTTGGCTTGAAAATATAGAAATGATTGTTATCAAACACTGTGATTATTTATTTTCACTCCTGTTCCAAAAAGAAATTTAGCATAGCTTATAATGATATTTATATTAAAACATGAAAACAACATTTAGAAAAAGAAAACAATTAAAGAAAAGTAAGAAAAGTTTAAGCCAGAAATGAGGTTGGCACTCCAAGCACATGCTACATATACCATCCATCTTTCACACAACAGTGGCAACTAACTTCTCTTTTTAGGATTTCATGAATAAGAAAGGTTTAGAGTTAGGCATACAGGCTCAGTATTTTCATCTTTAAAATGGGTATAATAATAGTATCTACCTCATAGCGTGGGGAGAAGATTAAATGAGATAATGCTTTTATACCTTTAACACAGGTATAGGTTCAGAATAAAGATATTAATTAATATCTGTTGAATCCACAGCTCACTTATAACATGCATCAAATTGCATGTGTTTTGATTCTGTTGTCTCTCATGCCCATTTTGACACATGGAAGGAACTCCATAAATATCCATTGAAAGAAAGAAATCTAAATATTTCATAATGGTTTTAGAGGTAGCCAATTCAGAAGATGATAGATCAATATTCATAAACTTTTCAATACACTGTAAATGTGAGCTTATGTATCAAAAACAAAATAGAATTGGGAAATTTGTAAATTCCTGTTTTTAGCCATTAATTGCAAAAGTGCAAGATGTGAGCAATCTAGCTTAAGAGCAATTCACATGAAAAAATTTGGACTTCAGGTAGACATAAAGCCAATACAAGACAATAGTATTAAATTGATAAAAATACACTGGATTACTATTAATAATAGCACTTATTTAGATGTAAACATTAGGTCATTCAATTCTTATAACTACACAGAGATATCAACGGTTTGCCGATTAGGAAAGAGTGGCTTAGAAAGGTTAATTTCCTTTTTTAAGGACATGCATTTAAAGTGTGCCTGAGTTGTCTTTCGGATTCTGAATCTAATATCTACCGACTTTTGTGTGTTATGTGATATTGAGATCAAGGTGGAAAAGGCTGGTTATATGCCATAGCATAAAGTGACCATTTGAAAAAATACTGACCTTCTGAAAGATTCCAGAGAAAGAGTTGATATCACACGAGAAGCACTTGACACGACGAAGAGATTTAGCATTTAGGAGAGATTTAAAATTGAACCACTCTAGCTGTCATCAAATATTGAAGATCTGTCATGTAGAAGGCACTTTTGGTGGTCCATCTGGTGATGGCAAGAAATTCAGTGCAATACAAGGGAGATATTAAAATTCAACATGTTCAACAGTGAATAGATTTCTTCAAAAAGTAACATGTTTCTTATTACTAGAGGTGTTCCTGCCCTGTGAACTTTAATTTTGTATTCCTCTATAAAAAGAGATTTTCTTATTAAAAATGTTGCTTTTTTTCGGTGTTAAAGTCCTCTTTCTTGCTACCAGTTTTTGCATGAGTTGTCCTTCCCACATATCAATTAATAGAAAATACTCAAAAGCAACTTTGGCCACCATAGATATTTGTCTAGAACCAAACTTTAGGTATCTCACTTATTTATTGCTGGCCTTCTGATTTTCTCATTCTAACATGACTTTTGTTGAACAGCTTAGATTTCCTTCTCTGACGTACGGTTTTGGTTTTCAAGCTCACCTGGTCCTAACTCAAGATACGTACTTAATTTCAGCAAATCCTTTCCCGGCAGGTAAAAGACAATCAATTTACCTGGATATTTAGTTCCCCCAACCCTCACGCCCCACTAGCTTCTCAAGAGTAGACTAGGCTTCCATTAACTTTTTCTCCAGAGCCCACTGGAAATTCTTGGACTTGACATAGAACCTAGGAATTGAGCGCCAAACGACTGTCAACTGGTGAGAGTCTGAGATGGATAAATCTTTGTGGTGGCTGGTTAAGTCAAGAAAGTAACAAAAGACCATTTATTGAAATAGGATTAAGGTAGCAAGTAAGCCAACTGATTTGTGTCATATTAAAATGCCCTTTATTGTTTAAAGGACATGTTCTCATCTCTGCTTCTATTCAGACAAATAGTTTAAATTTCTATAACCTTATAACCCATCTCTTTCAGAGGAGTATTTTTTTTACTCTAATTGTAAATATTTACTCCACAAATCAACAGGAACATATTCCAGTCAAACAATACAAATATAAGTACATAAGTGAACAGTCACAACTAATCTAGTTTTTCACCACCTATTTTCCATTCTTACTTTCCTGCCTTTCTGATCTTGACCTTGTGGTCAATTTTTAGATAAAGTTCACATTCCTCAGGCAATCAAGGAATCCTGTATTGATGGACCCATTGAATCTATTCTACCTACTGTTCAAGAAAAATTTCACAAACTCCCACGTATTTACCAAACACCTACCACAGGTACATTTTAATTCTGACCAAACATATCCTACTACCCCCACAAACATATGGATTTCTGCCACCAGACCTTTACTTTTCATGTGCTACCTTTCAAGAATAAACCCTTCCACCAACACATTCTCTTATAATCAATATTGAGTCCAATTCAGTTCCTATTTCCTTCATTAAGTCTGCGTAAGATTTTAGTTTCAGATTCTTCATTATCTAACTTTCTATAAAATTTATATTTTAGACTAGTCTATTACACATTTTCTTATAGTCTTCTGTTTGTTGGTTGATCACTAACCTGTAAGTCAGTCAAAGACCTGGGTCAGTTAAATGTTGATTGGAATCTCAACCCTAAACTTGCCACGGAGCCAGCACGGGCAAATACTTTAACTTCTCTGAATTTCATTTTCTTTAAATGTAAAGTGAGAATATTATTTTTACTTCAGTGCTTTTGAGAAAATAAAAAAGTCGTGTATACAAACTCTTGACCCATAAGATGTGTTTAATAAATATTGGTTAATTCCGTCTCCCTTCTCCCAATATTTCATGAGTATCTTTTGAATCACCAACTGAATTGTTAAATATGTAGTTACACAAGTAGTGTCTTTTACTATTACCATGTACATCCTTACTGTTCTGAGTACTCATAGACAGAGTATATACACTCAATGAAATAAATGTTTATAGGAGTAACAATCATCATAAAAATGATAACAGATATCTCAGATACCCTTTGCTGCATAATAACTACCCTAAAATGAAGAGGCTTAAGAAAAAAAAAAAAAAAGGTAGTGATTGAGAACTACTTCCAGAATAGCAGTGTGGGGAGCTCAGCAGATCCTTTTCCCAGTGCCGCAATCATAGCTGGGAAAATTATGTTTTAAAAATCACTTAACAATCTCTGTAAGCTGTTGTTAGGGCATACAGCACATGCAAACATATTCAATCAAGAAAATATGCTAAATATCTGAAGAACAGCATGAGTTTGTGGCATGTGAGCCATGACAGGTGCCCTCCCTTTCCTTTCAAGCTCGACATCATGAACGCTCCATTCCAGGCAGGTGAGGCCAAGAACAATGTGCTCTCTCTCCCTCCAGCTGCCAATTGAGGGCTGTAGCATATCCCCAGGCAGAGCAAGTCAACAGCATTTCTCATTCCCCTGTCCCCGCTCTGTGTTGCAGAATCAAGACTGCCGGCTGAAGACACACATTTGATTCTTCTTATTGGCAGAGTTCCATGGAGACGGCATAATCCAAATAAAAATAATAAATATATATCAGTGTTGAAAGGCAGGATATGAAGAACAACAATATTTTTTTCTAATGTCTGGAAATCGTAAAGCTTATATGATTGTATTGAGAGTGAAAACAGAATGGAGGAAATGCCGCCACAGCTGGGCCCCGAAGGAGGATAAATGTCTTTATTTCTAGCAGAATCACAGAGTCACTGGCACAGAGAGAAGGAAGGGCTAACGTATGTAGCTCTTCCATCAAGGTAGTCATAGAAGACCTGCCGCAAATTAGCTAAGCCACTTAAACTTTCCAGGCACCATATATTAGATTTTCAAAGTCCTAATTAATTAACCAAACCCCTCTCCACTTTTGGGAATTAATCTTAAAGAAATAATCAGAGTTGTGGATTTTTTAATGAGAACAAAAAATATGATAACAACTCAAATGTCCAACGAAATTTAAAGAGCATGTGTGCTATGCACTAATATGTAACTAATTATCACTATACAGCAAAGAGTTTTGAGTATTTTCTTAGATTTGGCAAATTTTATGTATCAGCTACTTGTGAAATAATCATATGTTTTATGAATAGAGAATTGAAGATGTGTAGAGAAAGAATCATTAAAAATGTTGGTGCATTTTCTTCATCACACAACCCCTGTTGCCTAAGCTAAGTTCAAATATTTAGCCTTCAATGGTTCTGGTAAACAGCTTGAAAAGCTCTTTGGCTGGCTTAAAAAAAAATAATGGACTATCTGCGTCTGTCCAGATGTATGATTATGGTTATAATACCAACTTCTTTTTAAAGAATGACTGCTAAAACCACATGAAAGACCATTCACAAGCATGCCCTAAGTAAGAGGATAAAACTGTTCGAAGCTGTTTTGGCAATTGATGCTAAATTATGTTCTGTCACATGTCTTAGAAATATGTGAGAAAAGACATACACAGACAAAAAACAGAAATGGGGCCGGGCACGGTGGTTCACACCTGTAATC
The DNA here is from genome assembly GCF_002776525.5 of Piliocolobus tephrosceles. Classification (NCBI taxonomy): domain Eukaryota; kingdom Metazoa; phylum Chordata; class Mammalia; order Primates; family Cercopithecidae; genus Piliocolobus; species Piliocolobus tephrosceles. The sequence goes on along the minus strand of NC_045434.1, from coordinate 122,400,004 downwards.
CCAGCAGTTTGGGAGGCTGAAGCCGGTGGATCACGAGGTCAGGAGATCGAGACCATCCAGGCTAACACTGTGAAACCCCCTCTCTACTAAAATTACAAAAAAATCATCCGGCTGTGGTGGCGAGAGCCTGTAGTCCCAGCTACTCGGGAGGCTGAGGCAGGAGAATGGCGTGAACCCGGGAGGCGGATCTTGCCATGAGCCGAGATCGTGCCACTGCACTCCAGCCTGGGCAACAGAATGAGACTCCGTCTCAAAAAAAAAAAAAAAAAAAAAAAAAAAGGAAGCTTACAATTTTAATTTTTAAAATTTATTGGTTAACTGACTTAATATTTATATAAGACTGAGGAAGCAAGGGTGACTAATATTCTTTGTAGGTCTTCAAGTAACCTATGACATAAAGCGAGGTACCAGTATGCATATAAACAATTGTACCACAATGAAATAGATGCTAGAATATTCAAATAGATACAAAGTATGATGGAAAGAGATGTGAGAGAGTAATAAACTGAAACTGTAGGTCTAGATTGTGTATTACTTTTTCTTTTTTGAATGGTGTCATTGGATAACAAAACAATGGCCAGAAAGTAGCCTGCCTGTACAATTCTTGATCAAGATATAAAATACTCTGTGAATAGCATCCTTTGCAATTATGCAGCATGGAAGCCCTAAAAAAGGAAAATATTATGGTCTTTGGAAATTTAAAAAGACCTCCGAATGTTGGTTTTTGAATCCAGCACTTTCTAGCTCCATTAGTTGCTCATGCTTTTATTTGCAAAAGCTTAAGTTTATGACTTATAAAATAAAGATATCATTATCTCAAGTTACAAAAAGAGTGAAACTATATGCCTTAGTTCACTTGGGCTGGTACAACAAAATTCCACAAACTGGGTGGTTTATAAACAACAGAAATTTGTTTCTTCAACTTCTGGAGTCTGGGAAGACCAAGATCAAGGTGTCCAGTGATACCAAATCTGCACGTGTCTTGATCTTGGACTTTCTTTTTTTTTGTCTTTTATTTAAATAGTTTTGGAAATACAGGTGGTTTTTGGTCAGATGGATAAGTTCGTCAGTGGTAATTTCTGAGATTTTGGTTCACCCATCACCCAAGCAGTGTACACTCTAACAGTGTACAGTGTATCCAATATATAGTCTTTTATCCCTCACCTGCCTCCCATCTTTTCCCCCAAGTCCCCGAAATCCATTATATCATTTTTATGCTTTTGCAGGCTCATAGCTTAGCTCCCACTTATAAATGAGAACATGCAATATTTGGTTTTCCATATCTGAGTTACTTTACGTAGAATAATGGCCTCCAGCTCCCTCCAAGTTTCCAAGTTGCTGCAAAAGCCATTATTTCATTCCATTTTTTGGCTGAGTAGCATTCCATGGTGTATATATACCACATTTCTTTATCCACTTGTTGGTTGATGGGCATTTAGGTTGGTTTCATGTTTTTGCAATTGTGAATTGTGTTGCTATAAACATGTGTATGCGTGTCTTTTTCATATAATGACTTCTTTCCTTTTGGTAGATACCTAGTAGTGAGATTGATGGATAGAATGGTAGTTCTACTTTTAGCTTTTTAAGAAATCTTCGTACTGTTTTCCATAGTGGCTGTACTAGTTTACATTTCTACCACCAGTGTAAAAGTGTTCCCTTTTTACCAAATCCATGTCATCATCTATTATTTTTTATTATAGCCATTCTTGTAGGAGTAAGGTGGTATCTCATTGTGGTTTTAATTTGCATTTCCCTGATAATTAGTTTTGTTGAGCATTTTTTCATAAGATTGCCTTTCTTTAATTTTTACCCCATCATCTTCACTACTTGACAAATCTTTATTTTTATATTTGTCTGTTTCCTTCTATTAGAATGTAAGCTCTTTGAAAGGCAAGGACTTAGTCTTTTTTGTTTACTGCTGTATGTCCCATGCTGATTCTCCCATGTAGTAGATGTTCAGTAAATATTTGCTAAATGAATGAATGAGTGGATGGCTAGTATACATGCATGACTACCTCACCATCTTTTTTGTGTACAAGCATGCACTTTGTGCAGTTCTGCTATACTGAGGTAAATGCATTTTAATTCCTCCTATCTGATTCTCTCCCACAGCAATGTATTGGAATCCAGGAAAAACTGCAATCCTTGGGACGTACTTTAATCTAGCTCTTCAGACTTCCTCTACTCCTGCTTACTGTATTTTACTTTGGGGAATTAAGTTATTTGAATTCAGTGCAACATTTCAAGTCCCTCCCTGTTTGTTTTTGGAAGTTGTAGTTTCTGAATGAATGTAGGAACACTGGGATAATCCCACAAAGTAGCAATTCCAGAGGAAAAAAAAATAGCCCCTCATTTTCGTGGTTTGTACAAAACCATTACTTGAGCCAGGAGCCATTTGATTGGAGAAGAATTTAGATTTTTCTTTACCTTTTCTCAGATTGGAAGAATTGCTTAGCTTCTTGAAACAAAGTATAAGTAAGATACCAACTACATTTCTCAATTAATGGAAAATCTACTCTGATTCTAACAAAAGATTAACAACTATAATGTTCAGTGTTGTATGTTTTTATTATTTTATTATTTATTTTTCTGTCGTCATTAGTGTGTTTTCTAGAAAATATGCTAAGCTAGTTATAATCTATTAACCAGATAACTTTTTCAACCTGAAGTCAGAAATTTTCATGAAGAAGCTAGTAAACATCTGCTAGTGATGTTAAAGAAGAAAATTTCTGCATCCGATTTCTAGATTGAATTAGGTGAAACTTAAATTTTCTTTCAACTTTCATATGCTCTTGAAAGTAAATTTATCTAAAAGTTATTCAAATAAAAGATGTTTAGCAAATATAAAAACATTGCCTTACATTTACTTGTTTCTTACCTGCACAAACACCAGGCAGAAACTGCTAATTGCTCACCTGAATGTCAGAATTGTGATTTTGTTGGGTTAGGTAATGTGTCCATCTTGAAAATTACATTATGCCATTTCTGATGCTGTTGGCCTTTTCCCCTCCTCCTAGATGGAGAAGCCAACTTGTGACTAAATAAGCTCCAGGTAAGAATGCAAGAGTGAAATGGTAAAAGAAACCTGGGTTCAGAAGGGATTCATGGAATTTCTGCACCCACCCTGGACTACCAACTTCTGGTACTGTCATGTGAAAAATAGCAAACACCTTATTTCCTTAAGCCACTTTGGTGTGCGTGTGTTCTATTACTTGCAGCCAGAAGCAATCCTAGCTTTTTCACATTATATGTGTGTGTGTATATATATATCTAATATATATAAGATGTATATCATATATAATATATGAAACATATATGATATATATCTAGTATATATTTATATATCTTATACATATCACATATATATCATATATATGATATATATCTCCCCTTTGCTGTTTTAAAAATACTGAAGAACTAATAGAGAGTAAGGATTAATTACTAAGCCAAAATTGAAAAAGAAAACAAGAACCTGGAGAGATAGTTGAACGCAGAAGCTACTTTTGGTCTTAAGGCATTTGTTAATACTGGAAATTCAGAACCTATAGCTTGGTTACTTGTAGGGCAACAGTGACAGAAGCCCAAAGCAGGCAACAAGTGGGGCTTACTCCCCAGTGAGCTGGGACCATGGTAGGATACATTCTCAGGGTAAAGGTGAACCAGAAATAGTATAGCCCTTTCAAGGAATTGCAGCCCCTTTTCAAATTGTCTGATCAGGAAATCTCAACTTTACTCAAAATGATTTCAGGCTAATAATCCTACCAGTCACCCAGCAGGAGCAACTGCAAAACTACTATGTCAGAATTGACCTTAACATAAACCGCTCAACACACTGAAAAACAACTTTTTAGTTATAATTACCAATATGTTTGAAAACAATCAGGCCTACAGAAGTTGATGGTGACAACCAGCAGAAACAAAGACAAAACAAAGATCCACAGGATCTCATATAAAAGAAGTTATTGGAGACAAATTATAAAACATCTGTATTTTGAATATGTACTGGGCAACAAGAGCAAAACTCCATCTCAAAAAAAAAAAAAAAAAAAAAAGAAAAGAAAAGAAAAGAAGATAATATAAAGCTTGAAATGAGGGGGAGAAACTCTCATTATTCTCAGACAACATGAAGAAAACTACAGAAAAACCATGAGGATTAATGACAGAGTCTAACAATGTTTCTATATACAAAATCGATAAACAGTTATAACCCATTTTCCTATACAACAGTAACAAATAGAAAAAAATGCCATGTACACAGTAACACTAACAATACCAACTACCTCGAATAAATTTTGAAAAGAGATGAAAAAAAAAAAACTCTGCAAAAAAAAAAAACTCCTATAAAATCATCATTGGGAAATTTTACGGGAGACATAAATATATTGAAAAATAGGTTTGTCCATGGATTAGAAGGCTAAATATTGTAAAGAGGTCAATTCTTCATAAATTGATCCGTAGATTTAATGCTATTTAAGTAAAAACCTCTTCTTGTTTTTGATTGTTTATTATTTCTGTGAAACTTGACAAGTTCATTCTAAAATGTATAAGTAAAGCCCCCAAAGAAGAACAGTGTGAAAGGGAATCGTTCTACCTTATATCAAGATTTATCATCATATCGTAACAATAGAGATCGCAGGGCAGTGGTGCTTGGGTAGACAAAATAGATAGACTGAATAAAATAGAATTCTTACACAGAGACTCATGTATATACAGACACTTGGCTGATGTAAGTGGCATTATAGCCAAGTGAAAGGGAAAGTTTTATTTTTCAATACATAATGTTATGACATTTGAGTATCTTTTGGGAAATAAATATTGTAACTCATTCCATTAAAAAAATAATTTGAGGATTATTATAGACCTACATATTAAAGATTTTAGTAGTTCATTAACAGACTATCTTCTTGATTTTAGATCTTAGAAAACTCTTACACCAGACACAAAAAGCCATAACTATAAAGGAAAAAGTTAATCAAATGGACATCATTAAGACTTAGAGCTTTATGATGTCATTTAGAGATATCATAAAGAAAATAAAAAGTGATAGACTGCATTTGTCAGAAAAAACTGGCAAAGAAAACACATCCAGAAGATATTTTTAAAAATCTACACACAAATGAAAAACAAAAATGACAAAAACCTTCATAGAAAAACTGGCAAAGGATCTGAGCAAGCACACCACAAAACAGACTATTCAATGGCCCATAGATGTATGAGAAGGTGATCATCCTCATTAGAAGTTTAGAAAATTCAACCACATGCAGTGGCTCACTCCTGTAATTCCCAGCACTTTGGGAGGCCAATGCAGGTGGATCATCTGAGGTCGGGAGTTCAAGATCAGCCTGACCAACCTGGAGAAACCCCGTCAATACTAAAAATACAAAATTAGCCAGGCATGGTGGTGCATGCCTGTAATCCCAGCTACTCAGGAGGCTGAGGCAGGAGAATCACTTGAACCCAGGAGGTGGAGATTGTGGTGAGCTGAGATCACACCATTGCACTCCAGCCTGGGCAACAAGAGTGAAACTCTGTCTCAAAAAAAAAAAAAAAAAGAAAGAAAGAAAGAAAAGTTTAGAAAATGTAAGTAAAACTTAAATGAGGTATCGTAAACCAACAACCACATTTGTTGCAATTAAATAGTCTCACAATACAGAATATGTGGAGCAATGGGAATTCTCATACATTGCTGGTACCACTACTTTAGAAAAGAGTTTGCTGTTATGTGGTAAAATCAAAATATTCATTCTCTATGACTAACACTTCCACTCCTAGGTACATACCCGAGAGAAACTAGTGCACATGTGCACCACAAGGCATGTATGGGAATATTCTTAGAAGCCTGATTAGAATCCCCAGAAACAAAAACTAACCTAACTATCCGTAATCTTTGAAATGCGTAAGTCATTGTCGTATTTCCACATGCTAAAATTTGTAGAACAACAGAAAAGAGAACTGCATTTACATATCATACACAGAGGATTCATAAAAACATGTTGAGTGAAACAATCAAGGATCTAAAGAAGGAACACATCAGGAGTTTCTGGTAGCCTGGCAACCTCCTATTTTTTGACCTGATAATTACTCTGGAGTTAACCATGTTGTAACTTATTAAATTATACATCTGTCTCTCTATATTTTTCAATATGGGTGATTATATTTCATATTTTTAAAAGCAAAATAAAAATATAAGTAAAATCTTATATTTGTCTTGTAGATTCATTATTCTTAAATATGTGGGGATTGAATACATTTGTGTGCAAAAGATATCTGATAAGCCAGAGAAATAACTCAATTTAGGACAACTTCCTAGAGTTTCAATACTTATAATGGGGAAAGGAGGAAAGACATCAATTCATGTATGGAGGCCTTTGGAGGGAGTGAACAGATTTAAATGGTAAATAATTAAAATACACATGATTCAATGTGCAATTACAGTGTGATGATTTTAAAAATAAACAAAAATTTAAAGACACCACACATGATTACATTATAGAGTGACACCTTAATTCACATGAATTAAAAAAATAAAATACAAGTCTTCAGATAAGTTTATCTCTTGTAGATATAAATTTATTATCCTCTTATGAAAAGTGGAAAAGTTTGACAAGTACTGCTGAATGGAATGGGACACCATTAAAAATGTGATCATAGGTGTATTACATGCTGAGGTTTGCATTTTAGACAATTACTCTGGCAACAAAATACGGTGATTAATCAGATGCAAAACTGGAGACAGGGCTAACAGTTGGGAGGATTGTTCAGTATTCTCAATGAGAATAGATTAGGGCATTGTGACATAAATGAGAAGATACCTCAAGAAATTAGCAGGACTCAGGGGCCAATAGGAGAGGTAAATAAGAAAAGTGTCTTGGGTAGCTGGGTGAAACTAATAAAGGAATACAGGAAGAAGAACATTTTTAGGAAAGATGAATCGTTTGTAGTTATATGGGAGTTGGGAGGCATTAAAATGATATTTCCACCAGCAGCTCTATGTCAGTTTAGAGAGAGGATTGGGTGTCACTAGCATTATATAAAATTTAAAGTCTTGGTAACAGTAAGAGTATATAGAGCAAGTCCAATTCTTGTTTTAAACCATATCGTGTACTCCCTTCTAACATATCATTTATATGTGAGGTCTTCAAAATGAGTAATGGATGTCCTGTTAGATACACTAGACTAAGACTTCACTATTGCATAGTTTTTAAAAAAATATTGTCCAAGTGCTAAACTGCCATATAAACTCTTTCCTAAAGTTGGTCTACTTCAGAAAATGCCACGCTGTTCTCCTTTCTCATCTGCTCACTGGCAATCACCTTTCTCTTACTTTATAAAAGACAGATACAATTTTCAGACACCTTGACTTGTTGCAGTAGGTAAAACCCCCAAATGCAATCTAGGGTTCAATATGTTGAATTTTGAACAACTGACTTCAATTTACTAGAATCAATTTATTCTCCTCAGATAGAGTTATGTTAAGTCAAATTCAAAATTGTAAATTTAATTTTTAACCATAAAAAATGATCAATTTCTTGGTAACAATTCTTGTGTCAATTTCTCTGTTTTTTTTTTTTTTAATATATTTTCAAGTACTTTGAGTGCCGTTTCAAACAGATTTGGCATAAACGTATCAGTTTTTACTTGTAATTAATGGGCAAACTCCAAATGTAAATAATACCTAATTTTATAGAGTTACTTTTACTCCTTTATAAGATAAGTTTTACTGGATAAACAAAGTGGTTTTAAGTGGATGAGCAAGGTATACTTTAGAGTCATTTGCTATGTCTTGGTAAGATTTTTTAATTATACTTCTGTGAAATTGAGGAAACAATGACCATAATGTCTAATCAACAATTTTTTCAATAAGGGCAAAATTCATGGCTTTTTAATTTTTTATACATTTAAGAAGTAGATTGTCAAGTTGCTCAAATTTTTATTGGGACTGTCTTGAATTTATAAGTGAGTTCAGGAGAACTAACAACTTTTTATTATTGAGTGTTTCACTCCAGAAAATGTATTACTCTCTTAGTATAATATCAAGAACTTTATTTCATGTCATTAAAATGTTTAATGTTTACTGTAGAAGTCCTGCACAACTCTAGGTTAATTTCTAGGGCCTGCATTTTTTTTTATACTGTTGTAAATAAATACAGCTACCTTAGTTTATTTTGGCTAAGTTTTTGTATGGTTTACTATTTCTCCTCTCTATACTTTAAAATTTTTTAAATCTTTTGTAAATATGATGAAATTAATTTTTAAATATCATGTGCTAATCTTTGCATTTTAATTAAATAACTTAGTCAATATAAATTCATGTAATTATATACATAAATATATTATACATATGCATATTATATATTTTTAAATACATATATATCTTCCATTTCCTTGTGTGTTTTTTATTTACTCTATGTGTTATATTTTCTTTTCCTCTTTTTTTTCCGATGAGAAAATGCAAAGACCTTAGCATACTCTAGATCTATTTAAACTTTTCTTGACTTACATGCCATTTTTATTATGTTTCTTTTTCCATACTTTCATCAAGGTCTAATCTAGTGCTAAACCTATCTATGTAATCATTCAGTTACATAATTTTTAGATAGTTCTTCTTCAAATATGCAAACCTAAATCCCTTGAAAAAAATGTGTTCCACTTTTATCTCCATGAACAGACTGAGTGCTTGTTTTATTCCGGTATCCAATATCTAGAGTTAATTTGGATCTGTTTCTGTCTGTTAATTCTGCTGATTCTGATTTGTGTGAACTTAACTCTTTACATGTATTGTGATTTTAAGTTATTTACCAGCCAATTTTATTTGAAAAACTATCTTTAGATAAAGTTTGTGACTGAGTGTGGTATTATCTTCTTCAGAGAGGATTTTGTTTCCTGCTTCCAGTTACCTATAGGCAGTTGTACTACAAGATTAAGGTTTGAGAATTCTCTATCTGCCTGGGTGATCCTCAGAGTAATATTTACATCCTCCTTCCTGAATTTAGCCTCTGAGGTGTTTGCCCAAAACCAGAGTGTGTTCTTCTATATTCCTTACTAACTTGTTGGGCATTTCATGCCATTAAGAGGATATTTTCCGGGCCAGGTGTAGCAGCTAAAGCCTGTAATCCCAGCACTTTGGGAGGCTGAGGCAGGCGGATCACCTGAGGTCGGGAGTTTGAGATCAGCCTGACCAACATGGAGAAACCCCATCTGTACTAAAAATCCAAAATTAGCTGGGCGTGGTGGCGCATGCCTGTAATTCCAGCTACTCAGGAGGCTAGGGCAGGAAAATCGCATGAACCCAGGAGGCAGAGGTTGTGGTGAGACAAGATCGCCATTGTACTCCAACCTGGGCAACAAGAGTGAAACTCCATCTCAAAAAAAAAGGATATTTTCTTTTCCATGTTGTGTCTAGCGTTTTGTATTTGTTCTTATGATGAATGTTAGTCTGAATTACCTAAATCTCCACTACTAGAAGCACCTTTTTAAATTTACATTGTTAATGTATGAATGTAAGTTTTAAATAATAATGGTATTTTGATTCTATTGCATACATTTTAAAAAGTGATATAACAATTGAGTTTTAATTTATGTAATATCAATATTTGCCAAAATTATATCATTAGCAGTAATTTAAACATTCACTAAAATTTGAGATACTGATTTAGAATGGTCAAAAGAAAGCATTTTTAAGTATCATTTTAAGAGGTATATGAGAAAAACTTTTGAAGTCTGTTTTCTAAGTATTTGATTTCGTATAACTTCCATTAGTATAGTATGAACTTGTTGGGAACAGGAGCTGTGCTCATTTATCTCTGTAACTCTAACGCCTGGTGCAATACCTTGTCTAGAATACTCCCTCGATAAATATTTGTCAAATATCAAATTCTTAGTTTAGCTTAAATTTGATCCATAAATATGGATGAAAATGTAGCTATCTCTCTTTTATATGTGCATGCACATACACATATATGTGTGTATATACATGTATATGTATGTCATTATATATACTTTTGAAATTATTATTGTGTTATGATGGTAATGAGTGGCTGGTCAACAATAGAAGACATTGTTTCCATTACATCGAGTCATATTCCTTTCCAATCAACACAACATTTGGTTTCGGCTTTTAAATAACATTAAGACTGTTGGTCAAATGACATGTTGATTACATCTGAAACTCTGGTTTTCCTGAAATAATCTTTAATTTACTCTGATTTGGATGCCATTTAAAATAACTTACGAAAGACTCAGCACAGACTGAATAAATTAAAGATATTTTTATAATGTGGCTTTTGCCATTTTATGACATTGTAAGGTTTTAATTTTGCTCTGAATAATATTTGCAGAGGCAAGTAGATCTCTGAAATTTAAATATCAGATTAAAATATTACTTCACTGTATTTTATGGTGTATTAGGGAATATATTTCATTTCTGTCAATTTTTTTATAAAAATAAATTTTAAACTCTACTTTGTGTCCTTGTTATTCCTGTGTGTCTGAAGTCATGTCAGAAAGTCACTATGCTAAGAAATTCACATCCATAGAATGTGACATTAAAGAGTCAAGCACTACATATTATGGTTGGGTAGAATGTTATTTAAAAACTTGGTCATGAGGGAAATTAGTGAGAAATGGTATATGAGGAAAAAGTCATGGTCCTTACTAGAGACAGTAAGATCAATCACATGGGTTCAGACCAAACTCAGAGACTAAAATTCAGAATTAGTGAGAATTAGGATAGATGAAGTGTTGGAAATTGTGGAAGTTCTTGAATATCAGGGATCAGGATTTACTTTTCTGTAAAGGGCCTGAGAGTAAATATTTTAGGTTTTGCATGGTATATAATCTCTGTCACAGCTACTCGACTCTGCCATCTTAGGGTCAAAGCAGACACAGACAATTCAGAAATGAATGGGTGTATTTGTGTTCCAGAAAAACTATTTACAAAAGCAAGCTGGATTCAGGCTGTGAGCCAGTCATTCTCCAGCCCCTGCTCTAGAGGCTCCAAAACCCCCAAGGTCCAACTGGTTCATCAAAGAGCTCAGTCCACTTCCAATGTCAGAAGAGAGAAAATTGAAAAGCCTCATTTTTCCTGTGGCATTTTTGCTCTATTTGCCACCGCATCCTGGTCCTCCACAGTCCAGTGCAGGTTATCTCGAGGATGCTGAGGCTCTCTCCCTCACTTGGAGCCTGACACAGACTCCAGTAGTGCCCCACTTTGGGACTGCCAGGTTAGAGCTCTATTATTTCACAATCTCATGCTGATTCATGGTTCCTCAAAGCACAACACCATACAAGGTGCTACAGCTGAGGAAATGGGAGATGAGTTTCAAATCTATCTTCCCAATTGATCAAAAGAAGGGGTTTATATAGTGGAGCAGGAATGTGGCTAAAGTACAGGTAAACAAGAATTAGGGAGGGGTAGGTAAGAGGAGTTGGTCAATAGGTAGCAGGTGGTTGGTAAGGCAATGAGGATGAAAAACGGATCTGGTGTCTCCTTGTCCAGATGCAAAAATCTAGTAAGTTTCAGTTCCTTAATACTACTTGGGAGTCCTGATAGTCGATTTCCTGAGAAAGGAATGCAGGAAATTATCATCTCTATTGCTATCATCTTTATCTATCATCTATCTATCTATCTATCTATCTATCTATCTGTCCATCCATTCGGATAAGACAAATATGTTTCTCAAGCTTTAAGACTCAGTGGTTCACAATGAGATACCATCTCATATCAGTCAGAATGGCTATTTAATAATAAACAATAATTACATATTAATATAATAAAATATATTGCTCTAATATTATATATTAATATACTGTTTTAAATTAATAATTTTAAAAATATAAAATTACTTTTTAATAATGATAAAAAATAACAGATGCTGGTGAGGCTGTGGAGAAAAGGGAATACTTATACACTGTTGGTGGGAGTATAAATTAGCTCAACCATTGTGGAAAGCATTATTGTGGTTTTTTCAAAGAGCTAAAAGCAGAACTACCATTCAACTCAGCAATACCATTACTGGATATATACCCAAAGGAATATAAATCATTCTACCATATAGACACATGCACATTAATGTTCATTATAGCACTATTCACAATGGCAAAGACATGGAATCAACCTAAAGGCCCATCAATGACAGATGGGATTTTTAAAATGTGGTACATATGCACCATGGAATACTAGGCAGCCATAAAAGAGAATGAGATCTTTGCAGGAACATGGATGGAGATGGTGACTATTATCCTCAGCAAACTAATGCAGGAATAGAAAATCAAATACCTCATGTTGTCACTTATAAGTGGGAGCTAAATGATGAGAACTTATGAACACAAAGAAGAAACAACAGATACTGGAATCTACTTGGAGATGAAGGGTGAGAAGAGGGAGAGGAGCAGAAAAGATAACTCTTAGGCACCGGGCTTGATTCCTAGATATTGAAATAATCTGTACAACAAGCCCATGTGACATGAGTTTACCTAGGTAACAAACTTTCACATGTAACTTTGAACTTAAAACAAAAGTTTAAAAAAATATTAAAAAATTAAGACTAGGAGGTTCAATTTCTATGTTTATGGAACTGTAAATATCAATTATATGGAACAATTTGGCTAGTTTCACTTTCTTACATGAGGATCCTAGCTTTTTAAATTAAATCAAACGGATTCATTTGTCAAAATACCAGAGCAAACAACTTTTGTGGCTTCCTTGGCCTTAAAAGTCTTCCTTAGGGATATTGGGTCCTATTCTGTTTACATTTGCCTAGATCAACTCTTTTTAAAGTAAAGATCTCTCCAAGATGACTTCTCTCTCTTCCTGTAGAATGAACTTGCAATTTGTCTTCATAAAAATAAAATTTAGCCTTGTTCAAAAGAAACTCTTATTCAGGTGTGAGCTCATTTTCCTGGGAGGCAAGAAGTCGTTTCTGGAAGAGCTAGACATTCTAAATTGAATAGAAGCTCAAGTTTTTAAAATGCAAATTAAACCAACGCTTTGTATATTGATTCTTTTTAACTTCCCAGTGCCCTACTTATCTTTACTCCGGCATCACCTCACACCTGCTGGCTTCTCACACAACTTGCGCAATTCACCAATCAAAACCTGCCAGCTTCATTTAACCCCAGTGAGCTGCGCCCATGGTCAAAACATATGTGTCTGCAAGTAGAGAAACTCCAGAATCACTACATAAGAGGGGTTGATAGGCATCCTTGTCATCACCTCTCCCTGCAAGTTGTGGGTGGCAGCAAATTATGCAGTGGTGAGTAACTGGTGTTACAGCTTAATTTGTAGTCTGTAGTGATGCATTTCAGGATGATGGCATAGTAAGATTGATTATAGCTTGAAATCAGATACTGATTGGTAACACTTCATACTTTACTCCCACAAAAAAAAATCTTACAACATCATTAGTATCATTCTACATTTTTTGCATTTTATAAAGTGTAAATTGCACAGAGATTTTTGTTTATAAGTGAAACGAACTCACAAACAAGTAACTTAGGCAAAAATAGTCGGGGGAGAAGGTGATTACTAACACATATACTGAACCTCAAATGTTGAACAGAAAGTTGTGTTAGAGTTCTTCTTCTAAGTAATTGAAATCAGGGACTAAAAACTCTTGAGAATTTCTATATCTCATCTCTTCTCTATTAATGCCAGTTTTATTCTCTTTTACAAGTGTAAGACTTTCTTCATTTGCTTAAGGAAACATGACCACAGGAAGCTTTGGTACTTACATCTGTACATCTTTGCCACCAGAAAGGGAAAGACACTCTTCCCTCCTGACTCTAGTCAGAACACTCCCGGGTGGGTATTCAGATAGGCTCCTACTGGTTTCATGATCATCTCTGGACAAATCTCCATGACCAAAGGATATAGGGTAGCGTAAATGATAGGCTTCACTTCAGTTGTGTGCTCACCCCATCATTAGTGTGGTGCAATCTAACAGAAAATGTCCGGATGTCCCAGGACCACATATTAGCTTGTATTTGGAAGAGAAGACCTCCCTCAAAAAAAGGGAGCAAACGAAATCGACAGATATTTCCTACACGTGGAATCAAAGATGAAGTTTTATGAAAGAACATTTTGTTGAATGATAAATTAATAACATACAATTCCAAGTAAAGGACAAGTCAATGAATCTGAGAATTCTAAAGATTAAGTGAGCATAGTCTCCCTATCTGCAGAGACAGGACTTGAGATTCTCTGTTGTTTGTGACTCCACATATATATGAAATCAAATCTGCAGCCAAGAGTGGTGGCACGTGACTGTAATCTCAGTGCTTTGGGAGGGTGAGGTGGGAGGATCACTTGAAGCTAAGAGTTTAAAACCACCCCGGGCAACATACTAAGATTCCAACTCTACAAAAAAAAAAAAAAAAACCAGGAATGGTGGCGCACACCTGAAGTCCCGTCTGCTTGGGAGGCTAAGGTGGGAGGATCATTTGAAGCCAGGAGTTTGAAACTGCAGTGAGACATAACTGCATTACTGCACTCCAGCCTGGGTGACAAAGAAAGACCTCGCTGAAAAAAAAAAAAAAAAAAAAAAAAGAAAGTAAAGAAGGAAATCAAATTTGTATTACTTTTACGTATCAAAATGGAGTCCAGCATAGAGTCATTTTTCAACTATCAATGAACACATCTACATCAAAGGAGTAAGTATAGGGTTAAAAAATATTTACAGGGTAAATTGTTATGTATTTTATTTTATTTTATTTTATTATTTTTAGATGGAGTCTTACTCTGTCACCCAGGCTGAGGTACAGTGGCACGATCTCAGCTCACTGCAACCCCCACCTCCCAGGTTCGAGTGATTCTCCTGCCTCAGCCTCCCAAGTGGCTGGGACTACAGTTGCATGCCACCATGCCCAGTTAATTTTCATATTTTTAGTAGAGACGGGATTTCACTATGTTGGCCAGACTGGTCTCAAACTCTTCACCTCAAATGATCTACCTGCCTTGGCCTCCCAAAGTGTGTGATTACAGGTGTGAGCCATCACACCTGGCCAATTTTTATGTATTTTGTATATTGCTGTGAAATTGAAATAAACTTTAATTCTATATGTTTTATTTTAAAGTTATGAAGTGTCTTAATTTTAGGAATGATCTTGCTTCAGCTCTTTTGATAAGAGCTTTGATGACAGATAGTATACATGAAAGTTGTATGAGTGTTAGCCAAAGTTGTTTTTCATTATCCAGGAAGGTGTTTTCTTTTATTTATTTATTTATTCTAAAATCATTGGGAATTTGCCCTAATTTTTCCTACAATTGGTTCTGAAATGTAACGGTTATCATCACAGCAGTCAAATTAAGAGAGCGTGTAAAGAAACGTTGTATTTTAATGTGACAAGTAAAAGTCCCAGTCCATAGAAGAGTTCAACAGGTAAGAACAGGACAGGCGGGAGGATGTATGCAAGAGCCGCATCGATGCACAGGTAGAGAAAAAAAGGACAACTAACATACAAATTATAGAACCATTTGGATCTGTCATAGCCTGGGAGCAAACTCGGAAAACTTCAAAGGGGAAGCGAATCTTCAGTAGGATTTAGGATGCAATATTTAACAGAAGACATGGGGCTAGACGCTGGGGAGAGAAGACGGGACAACACAGATCCACTTCACTGAAGCACATTTCTCAGCAGCTCCAAAGAGATGCTCAATATTCCCATGTTGTACTAATTATAATACATAATCTGCCGGGCGCTTTGGCTCAAGCCTGTAATCCCAGCACTTTGGGAGGCCGAGACGGGCGGATCACGAGGTCAGGAGATCGAGACCATCCTGGGTAACACAGTGAAACCCCGTCTCTACTGAAAAATACAAAACACTAGCCGGGTGAAGTGGTGGGCGCCTGTAGTCCCAGCTACTCGGGAGGCTGAGGCAGGAGAATAGCGTGAACCTGGGAGGTGGAGCTTGCAGTGAGCTGAGATCCAGCCGCTGCACTCCAGCCTGGGTGACAGAGCGAGACTCTGTCTCAAAAAAAAAAAAAAAAAAAAAAAAAAAAAAAAAAACATAATCTAACTATGCAACCAATGGATAATCACTAAAGGATTGAGAGAATGCACTTCTTGTTGGGGCCAATAGTGTTCTCATAGTGCTGGGAGAGAGAAAGAGAGAGCAACAGGGTGCTTATTAGTTTACATAAATTATAAAATCAATAATTGTACATTCAAAATACTTATGTTGTTCCAGTGTTATACTCATCACTTAGAAGGAAGGGTAAAAAGAATGAAATTTATTTATTCAATAAAGATTCGCTGGACTCTTGATATGTACAAAATACTATGTTCAGGGTTCAAAAGGGAAGAAAGGTGAATTAGATATAACTTACACTTTCAAGAAGCAAAATAGTTTTGGGGGGAAAATAAGACAATCAAGGCAAAAGTTTTATAATGTGATCTACATAGCTGTCCAAAGAAAGCTCTAACGGATCACATAGGAGGGAAGGTTTGAGGAAATCTCATAAGGAGGTTACTTTGGTTTGAAATTTGAAAACTCATTAAAGGAAGAGTACAAAAAAGACTTTGATACAAGAGAATATGGTTTATAAAATGCCATGTAGCCTAGGATGTCTGGAGTTAGTGATTGTATAAGGAGAAGGCGAGGTGAGATGGAAAGATTGGTGGAGGCCAGACCACAGAGGACTTTACATGCCAGGCTAAAGACTGAATGCAATTTTATAGGTAATGAAGAATCATAGAACATTTTTGAGCAAGAGAGTGTCATAATCAAAATTGTGTTTTAAGAGAATTTTCATGGTGCAAAGTTATAGACTTGATCAGAAAATGGAAGATTCATGGTTAGGGAAATTAGCTAGTAGGCTATGACACTGTCACTGAAATAATGAAGTGAACACAATGGTAAGAGTAGACATGGAAAAGAGGAAATGGAGAAAAGAGAAATGACGTGTTGTTCCTCCAATTCACTCCTACAATTGGAAGTACAAGATGAGAATATATCAAATCAAATAAAATGATTTATAGCCACGTGCTAGATTGTTTAGTCAAAATAAGTTCTACTGGTATTCAGCGAGATGGCTTTGAGAGCTAGAGTAGCAAGGACAAAATTCAGAATGTGAGATATGAATTCATTCCAGGAGAGTAGAACAGCATGTGAGGAGGCACAGGAACTGAACAAAGATGGCACAAGTGCAGCTCAAACAAACTCATCAGAGGAGAGGACACATCTCTGCAGAGGGGGACACAAGACAAGTGTCTAGTGGGGCAGGACTTACCCAGAAGGGTGTTGTATGATGGAAGAGCCTGGAGGCCATAGCAGACTTTTGTAGGAAACCAGGCATTAATTGATGCTAATGGAAATATGGAAGAGAAAAATACGAAAGGGCAAAAGTTCATTGGAAATTCAAAAGAATTTGGAGACTAAATATAAGGGACACAGGCATGCATAAATCAAGGATGATGACTAGATTGCTAGATTGAGTGGTTTGTATTATCTTATACTTTAATTAGCTACTCCTTGTTACTTTCCAGGAAGATAGTAGAGAACCAGTTGCAGTGTGACACTGAAAAAAAAAAGGAATAGCCGATTCATATGTATGTATTTCTCAACCCTTTCAGACATAAACTAGTGTATTAATACAGCACAATAGGGTAAATGTTTTAAAAGGGAATTGAGGGCTGCTATGCAGAACTTGGTAGGAAAAGCATATTTTTATAGTACGTGAACATGAAGAAAAATCAAGTTTTGGAGAAATACATTAAATTTAAAACTTCCAAATACTATTCGATTTTTAAATGAGAAACTTGAGCTTACTTTTACAGAGAATGGCTACGTACATTTTCTCATCAGAATTTTTGTTTTTGATCTCTTTAAATCCCCGATAGTAACCATTGAAGAGAAATTTTGCACAAGCAGGTGATAAAAGTCTGATACCGTTGCTTTGCAATCATTAAAAATATAACAACCCTTGAAATTACATGTGAAGAATTCAACAGCTCTGCCTTCATTGACAAAAGCAATGTTTAAATTTCTTATGGTAAACTTAGATGTTTCTAAATCAAATTAAATATTTTTATCACATGTTGCAAAAGAGAAATGATGCTTTATTTGCAGAATGTATATTCATTTTTAGAGCTATTGCTATGTAGGTAGAATGGAAACCATATACAAGACATATCAGTACCCATGGACAGAATTTACAGAGAGAAGAGAAACAGCAATCACTTCCCTCAGTTGTGTCCATAAGGAGAACTGCTGGATCTCTCCACTCTCCAAGCACCTTTAACAGACCACACCTGGGGGTGTGCCCAGTGCTCCTTGGGCAGTAACATATGCCACAGCTGGCTGTCCAGTGGGTTTCCAGGTAGTGGGGCTCCTTCTTGGCTATATTTAGTACACTGGGGTGGAGCAACAAATTCTGAGGTCATTCCTCTTTTCTCCTGGTTTATAGCCTTCGGAGCTTGCTGTCACACACTGTTCCACCTTGAACCTGGATTATTGCAACCAGGAGCAATCTGCATTGAGACTTGGCACAGACCCTGCTAAGGCCCTGAGGGGATCAATATCTTGTGGGAAAGCTGAAACCCATTCACAACACACTAGTATCACAATGCACAACACAACTGTGCAATAAACTTTTTATTTTATTCCCTGTGTCACTGCTATAGGTTTTCTTGGGATAGCCACTGATTTCCAGGGCAGATATGTTCCTGTGGGATGAAACTCCACAGATTCATGTAAATCAGCTTCTACCATATCCTGATAAGGAATCACAGAGGACCATAGTGGACCAAAGTCATTGATAGTAAAACAAACAAACAAACATAAAATTATGTTTTAAACATCTCTTGCCTGGGCCAGGCATGGTGGCTCACACCTGTAATACCAGCACTTTGGGAGGCCAAGACTGGCAGATCACTTGAGGTCAGGAGTTCAAGACCAGCCTGGCCAACATGGTGAAACCCCATCTCTATTAAAAATACAAAAATTAGCCTGGCATGGTGGCATGCACCCATAGTCCCAGCTACTCGGGAGGCTGAGGCAGGAGAATCACTTGAACCCGGGAGGTGGAGGTTGCAGTGAACCGCACTCCAGTCTGGGGAACAGAGTGAGACTCCATCTCAAAAAAAAAAAAAAAAAAAAAAAAAAACCCTTGCCAGAAGAATTGCTGAACTGCTGTTAGGTAAATTTGGTGTTAAATTAAAAAACAAAAAAGCCATGTCTTCTTATCAAAGGTATGTGACTTTTTTTGTTGTGGGCACAGAAAATGTTTTGATTGGTTGTGGGCACAGAAAATGGGCTCTGGCTAAATTAACAAGAAAGACAGGAAAGAAGAGAGGAAAGGATATATTTGGAAAGACAATGGGGATATAAAAAGAAACAAAAGAAAAGAAAAAAGCCAGACTTCTTAAGGGAAAGTAAACAAGGACAGTTCAGAGAATCAAAAGGCCAGCCTTAATTATCATTCTCTTTTCTTCTACCATGCATCAACACCAACAATTTTCTATCTCTGTCTCACTTTCCTCAATATTCAGATTCCTGGGGAACAGGGTCCAGTTGTTCACATTTTGGTCACTATCCCATCTGGCCTAGGGCAGACTGAATATCTTCATTTACAGTCCCAGTTTGGACTGTAGAAGTGGGACAGTTTATCATGAAAATTCAAGAAACCACCACAAAAAGAAGGAATGATGGCTCCTGAACAAACACAACAACATATGTCCATTTCACTCATCTAACTCATTCATTTTTAGATGTGGAAATAGAGTCCCTGAGTTAAAATGCTCTTATCTACAGCCATGGAATTAGTCAAAGATGAGGCTGGAACTAAAACATCACTTTCCTGTCCTTCAGAAACTTCTCATTTCAGTGCTTTTCCTGCTTCACACATCTACATATTCAGTTATGTTAAGTCTCTTCTGTTTAGAAAAATGCAATAAAATCTTACATTGTCCCCTCAAAATGTGGTGGAGTGGGCTGATATCTGAGAAATACATAACTAATTTAAATATATTTTTATGACCTTAAAGATAAATGTCATGCAAATACCCAAAGGGCAAATAGTTGCCAGGAAACAGAAAAGCAGTTTGCATTTGGCTATGGGCACACAAAACCAGTATATAGAAAAACGACTTCTTTCTTCTCTGAGAAGTCTGACACTTTTAATAATAATGTCAAATGCATTTTCAGGCATATTTTTTCCATGTTATTTGCGCTATGAAATACTGTCTCGTGAAATGTCAGAGTGCTGCTTTTTCAGTGGCTGCCATTTTTCATTTGAATGCACTGAAACAGGATTTCCATTGAAAATGTTCAAGTTCTGTGAGGCACATTAAATTGTTTTTAATTTCACTATTGTAATGTAGAGCTGCAACTAGCATACAAGAAGCAACATTCAATATTAAAGTTTTACACTTGACTTCAATGTGAATTTACATGGTAAAGATGGGATGAAACATATTTTTTAGTTTTGGAATGTTCTCTACTAGCCTCTGTGCTGTAAGTGGCTTGAATGTCAACTCCTCTCATGGACTTCCTTGACTACTATTCTTTTTATAATTATTATTATTTTATTATACTCTAAGTTCTGGGATACATGTGCAGAACGTGTAGTTTTGTTACATAGGTATACAAGTGCCATGGTGGTTTGCTGCACCCATCAACCCATCACCTACATTAGCTATTTCTCCTAATGTTATTCGTCCCCTAGCCCCTCACCCCTGAGTGTGATGTTCCCCTTCCTATGTCCACGTGTTCTCATTGTTCAACTCCCACTTACAAGTGAGAACATGCAGTGTTTGGTTTTCTGTTCTTGTGATAGTTTGCTGAGAATGTTGGTTTCCAGCTTCATCCATGTCCCTGCAAAGGACTTGAACTCATCCTTTTTTATGACTGCATAGTACTTCATGGTGCATATGTGCCACATTTTCTTTATCTAGTGTATTAACGATGGACATTTGGGTTGGTTCCAAGTCTTTGCTATTATGAATAGTGCCACAACTACCATTCTTAAGAAGTTTCTCATAGTGATTACAACTGTACTTTAACTGTTTCTTTAGTAGTCTATATCACAAGATATAATTATATGTTTGTAAAGAGAGGCAGTATATATAGCCCTTAAGATCACATAGGCTGGAGCAACCTACTAAGTTCAACAATCTCAGCCCCATTAATTATATCTGTGGTCCTTCCATACAATCATAGTTTACACCTCTGAGTCTCAGTTTTTTAACTATAAAATGTGAGAGTAATGATACTAATTTCACAAGGATCTTGTGAGAATTACATGAGGTAAGATGCAAAGTATTGTTAATGGTGCCTATTCCAGAGTGAGCTTCATGGAGGTGTTTTCTCTTACTACTACTAATTAATTGTCTGTATCTGTCTTCTCTTCACCTACATTAGCCTGTGAATTCTATGAAGGCAACAAGCATATATATTCTTTTCTCCAGTGGGTGTCTTGTGAGAAATATGCCTCTCACATAGACGGGGATCAATAAATACTTGTAGGCTGAATGGATGGACTGATGAATGGATGAGGTAGTTTTACATTTCACCAAGTGCTTTCACATATATTTTCACAATTAAGCTACTAGGCATTGTTGTCGGATAGTACCAGTACCCTTCTCATTTTACATAATAGAAAACCAAAGCTTGGAGATACCAAGTGATTTGCTTATGAGCAGAGTTCAAACATTACAAATCCTTAGCTCAAATTCATGTCTTCTGACTCCAAATTTCATTCTGTTTCGGTTCAAACTTTTCTATTTATTTATTCTATCTCTGAGTTCTGTCTACTGACTTTTTTATAAAATAGGGAAATCATTTGCCCTGTTCACTTCATTGCATTGTTTTGAGCATCAAAAGTGAAAGTAGTTAATATATATCAAACTGTTACCCCAGTGTAAGACATTATCATTGTGTTTAGTATTTAAGGGAACCTTTAGTTTGATTGTTTTAGGAAACGCTATACATTAGAAAAATAAAATTCAAAAGAAGAGAGACCGAAGGAAGGAGAATCTGACCTAATGAAAGATAAAGGATGTACAATAAGAATTGGCTTTGAATTCTGAAACATTTCCTAATCCTTGACAATGTGAGCAGGTCAATCTGGGCAGACCAACTAGGGAGGAAAAAAAGGGTCCCTTTCTGATGTTTAGACAATTTGTTGAATTGTTGAGGTATGGTCAACATACATCCCTGATATTTTATCACATACCTTCAGGTTTTTTGCTATTGAAATTAAGCAGGTATAGGTTTAGTCTTATATTTCACCTCTTCTTAAATAAAAACACTGAGTTTCCAGGATGATAAGATCTGTCTTAAGTTACATATGTTCTAGCTTATTTTTTACCTCACCAAAGATTGTAAATTTTCTTGAGGTACCAAGAAGGTTGAAAAAAGAAAGGCCTCCAGTACCCAACCCCCACAACACAAAGTAACATTGGTAGTAATGAAAAGTGTAATTACTGATTAATGTAATAGTTAAACAGAATCAACAAGCACTTAATGAACATATACTATGTGAAAAACTATGCTATCTAGTTACATATGCATCACCTAATTTTATCATTCCATTTATTTCTTCACTGTATACTGATAACCTACTCTTTGCCAGGCACACTTCTCGTTAGCAGAAAATATAATAATGAAAATGTACTGGACCTTAAGGAGTTTACTAGTGGGTGAGGCAGGCAAGATAAAAAAAGGACACAGAAATACTTGGTATACTATCAAACGGTGATAAATTCTATGAAGGAACATAAAGTAGTATAAAAGAATAAAGAGTAACAGAGGTCTGAGATTATGAATCTAGTTGGTGCATCAAAGACAACTTCCCTGAGGAGTTAAAATTTGAGCAGAGATATGAATTAAGCGAAGGGTAAGCCATGCGATTTTGGCGGAACAGAGTTCTTGGACAAAGGAACAGTAAGTGCAAAGCTCTGGAGGCAGTGAAAGGCTAGGCTGGAATGGCCAGACCATTGAGGTGCAAAGTGATGTGAATGAGGTCCTAGAGCCAGGCAGGGTGGCCAGGCAGGGCTTTAAGGAAGAGATGGCAAGTTTAGACTTTCCATTGAAGTGGAAGTGAGCTCTTGGAGGGTTTGGGTAGGGGAATAACACAATTGGGTTTACTTTTCAAAGGACCTTTCTGGTTGCTGCATAGGGAATGGTTTGTAGGTTGTGGGAATGGCAAGGGCAAAAGCTGGTAGAACAGTTAGAAGGCTGTTATGTTATGCCAGTCTAGGCAAGAGATGGCGGTCACTGTGTGTGGTGGGAGGTGGGGGCAAGTAGTGAGTTTGGGAAGATGTAGCTCTCTTCTGATTACTTCCATTTTCTAAGTGAAATAAGAGTTAATGTCAGGAACTGAGAATGAGGAGATTTGAGAAGGGAGAAGTTGTGAATGGGATAATGGCTGGACAGAAAAAAATTACAGAATTGTGGGGGCAACTCCAGGACCTACTTGGAGTTTGTGGTCATGAGTTGGATGTGAGACTGGATCATGCAGTTACATGTTTTCCTCCAGTAACTTTCAGTTGCTCTGGTAAGGGCAAATAAGTTGGCTCAACTAAGCTGGCATATTATCAGGTGAGTATGGCAAATTGGGAGGCAGAAACAAGCAATTACAATGCAAGGCTTTGGAACCCAAGCCCGGCAGAGGAAAATGGGAGCAAGAGGTGGTGTTGGCAGTGAAATGTGTACATTATCAGATAGGGTGGTCCCATATTGCTAAAGACCTATTGGAGGAGCAACTAAAAGAGGGAAATGGATAAATTAGTTGGAAATTGTCCATCACATGCTTGAAATGGAGACTTTGAGATACTGGAAATGGCCTGGGACATGTGATCACAAAAGTAACTTATCTTTATTAGTATAATACCATGTCTCATGTTTGCTGGGTGTTTCTCTCTTCTGTATCAACTTGATACTTCTGGTTACCAAAGTAATCACAAAATTGAGACTAGCCATGTATACTACCAACAAGGTGAAGGACTTCAGATTATTAATATTTGAAGACATACTTCTTTTTACAGTTATGATTGTGATACTGACACTGTTATGGGAGTGTGACAGTGAGATTAGAACATACAGTAGCCTCTGGGCTCAGTGAGGATGCCTATTACCTGCGCATTCACACATCTGCCTCTCTGGATGCAAGGAACCCACATAATTCTCACGCAACCGGTAGTGTTTGTTAGTGGGTGCTTCGGTGTGGAAGGGAGCCAAGGAGTCTCCTAGGTAGAGAATCCCCTGTAGGAGCTGTCATTCTTGGTTAGTAACCAGCTTTCAGTGAGTGCCTACCTCGGCCTACTTTTAGTGTGGGATCCAAGATCTCATTTCGTGCAGATAGGGGTTGGTTTTCTTGCTATGGGTCCATGCGCTGGGGCAGGGCTTCTGATCCTTAGCATTCTTGAATAGCATTCCTAGAGTGACCTGGGAGGCTTCCCAGAAGGGGACTAGGTAGCTAGGCTCCTCTACCTCCCTACTGCAGAAACCAGGAGTGCGTCCCCCTTTTCGGATTCTTGACGTCAAGCTCCGGCAGCCTTGTAGCCTCCCAAGGGCGGTAGAGAGCTGAGGGAGGGTGACAGGGAGGGGAAGCCATTGCAGCAACAGCTTGGAGGAGGGAGCTGGAAATCGTCTCTCGCCAGAAAAACGGGGAGCAAGAGCCAGACTAGGGGAGGAAGAGGACTGGCACGCTCAGAGAATCGCTAGGT
Organism: Piliocolobus tephrosceles; assembly: GCF_002776525.5. Taxonomy (NCBI): domain Eukaryota; kingdom Metazoa; phylum Chordata; class Mammalia; order Primates; family Cercopithecidae; genus Piliocolobus; species Piliocolobus tephrosceles. The sequence goes on along the minus strand of NC_045434.1, from coordinate 122,375,338 downwards.
TGCTGCAAAAAGGGGCGGGGAGAAGGCGGGGGCGCTGCATGCAGCGCGCTGGCTCCAGCGGTGGCCGCGGGGAATGTGACATCAGCGGCGCCGGACGCTTGGGGCTGGAGGAGGCAGCTCGCCTCAGCTGCGCTGTGCACACCTCGCCCGGGGGAGGACGCAGACCCGGGCAGGCGGCAGGGATGTCGGCGAAGGAGAGGCCAAAGGGCAAAGTGATCAAGGACAGCGTCACCCTCCTGCCCTGCTTTTATTTCGTGGAGGTGAGTTGGCCCAGCGCCTTGGCATAATGCAGATCCTCTGGGCATCTCCTGAGCGAATTCAGGTCCTGGACAGCGTTGGAGGCGCAGAGATCGTGCCAGGGCGCGCGCCGCTGTCCCCAAATGCCCGACCCTCTCCTCTTCCCCTCGATTTCACAGCAGCTCCCCGAATGTGCCTGTGAATATCTGTCAGCCCGAGGTGATTACCATTAGAGGTGTCGCTGCTGGGTGGCCTACGGGGAAGGGATACCTGTGTGAGTGAGTGCGGTTTTAGTTCCTTGGCCCTCCTGTAGTGCCTGTGTGCACAACGTCCGCTAGTGCCCCAGAGGGGCCATGATGCCCATATTTCGGGATTTGTGTCTTCAACCTGCCCAGTACGTGTCGAGAACTCTGTGTGCACACAGCTATGCCTAGGGCATATGAGGGTTGAAGGTGTTTACATAGTACAAATATTGTTGATTGCTTTTATTACCCCTGCCCCCCACCCCCCGCCCACAAATCCTTCTCCTATTATATTATTATGGTGCTCACATACGCTTCTGAAATTGGATCTGCATCTCTAAACATCAATCATCGATGTACTGGCCTCTTTCCACAGTAAAAAAAATACGTATTATATATGTGTGTATACATAACTATATATAATATTTTAAATCTATGACATCATCTGATTTTACATGACTTGTATCTGTGTATTTACTGTGCTGAGCAGTATTATAGATAAGCAATTAAATGCAGATGTATCCATCATGACCCTCTAACTTGCCAAAATGCAGTATTTGAGGGAGAAACAATTCATAGGAGTTATGAAGATTGGCAGATACAGTGGTTCTATGTACTGTGCTCCATTGCATTAGGAAGACATTTTTAAGCAAGATGTTTACTAAATTACAGATACAAAAGGGATGTATTGCATATGTTTAGGGAAATCAGATGGTGTTAGGCATAAAACTGTATTCTGTGTAGTTAGAGTCTGGGTTGCATAGAGAATTATAAGACTGTTGCTGAATCATAAATAACCTTCTCTGGCCATCTTTTCAGCCAAATATGGAGGTTTAGCCCTTCCAAGTACAAACAGTAGATTCTATATTCAATGACGGCAAGGCTTATTTATGATGAGGAATAGTCACTGCCTTGAAACTTGGGAGAAGAGACATTGTCAGTCTGTTCTTATAGGTAACAATATATTTGGAAGTTTTGTGGAGGTGTCATAAATTTTTTAAATAATTTCAGTTTTAAGAAAGATGTATGTGACTTGCATAAGTTTCAGAGAAATGATGGGTGACCCTTCATTAGTGACCCACAGAAAAGAAGCAAAAAAAAAAAAAAGGACCTATGTATTTAAAATAATGAATTCATTTATTATCCTTTCTCTTTTCACAAGAGATTTTTGAGACCACGATTTAGGTAATTTTTGTTGAAAGATAATGAAGAGCTTTCTCAAGAAAAATGTAGGTAGCAGAAGATTCCATAATGAAAAGGGTGAAGGAATAGAAAGATGAGATACCTGCCTTCAAGTTCAATCCATCAGACCACTTGTCGCACTGCTAATCCATGTAGTTTTGTATTATAGTGATTTCATTTGTGTCTGAATCAATGACATTTGTCTAGGAGAAATCAGTTTGTCTGAGTTCCATCTCCAGGAAGGAACACACCTGAGGTCAGCAAGAAGCTGACTACATGGGGGTTGTAGCTATATGGCTTCAAGGAAAATGCCCTCATGAAAGAGGATGCAAACCAGACAATTAAGGATGTGCCTTTACAGACTGTCCATGTGCACTTTTGAGACATCTTTAACCGGAGTACATGTCCCTTAAGCAAGAATTTTAAAAGTACAAGTGCCTCATAATGCATTTGAATTGTGTGTTTAGGAACAGACATCTGACAATTGTTACTTCTTTTCCATTTCCATGAGTGGAAATAGCCCAGATTCGTTACTCTTACTTTGGCCCATTCAGATATCCTCTATGAATTCCTTAGCAGGGCAAGCTATAGAACAATTACTTGAAGACAATTCATGGAGTTTAAATGAGCATTGATGACACTGTGTCTTGGGGTTAACAGACTTCAAAAACAGATTCACACAATTGGATCGCAAATTATCTTCCTAAAAATTAAATGTATGATGAACCACTAAAGAGTCTCCAGAAAATGGGAGACTGCATTAGTATAACAATTATTTAAGGGTTTGACCAGATGCACTACCACGCTCCTTTGAAATGACTCATTTTGAAGGTGGTGACAATGCACTAAATTTACATCTCCTTTGTAGGATGAATAAACATAGCTTGAATTTGCATGTTAGTAAAATGCTCTAGAGTAATGACACTTTGCTTTCCAGCACAGTTTCCCAAGACCTTAGAAATTAAGATGGAAAAGTGAAACATGAGTGAATCTCTTTGCATCACATATCAGTCTAAAGCACATATTTTTAGCCTTCTCTGTTACTCAAACCATAATTTAAGTAACAAGAAGAGTCTAACAAAACAGATCTCAGGAGAAAACAGTTCCTGGTTCTCAAGTCAGTGACACCATAAGGAACTTACACTTTGCCTTTTTTCAAGGAGTTTAGGAGTCTGACATCACTAATTCATGATAGGCATGAGATGTGAAGAAACTTTAATTGGGAAAATGAGGGAAGGGAAACTTTCACTTGAGCCAGAAGGGGCTGAAATCAAGATGGACTGAGTTATGTCAGGAAAATGGCAGCATGCTCTAGGAAAAACCTGGGCCTTGCACACAGATTGACTTGGTTCAAACACCACTTTGCCAGATACTACATGAATAATTCTGGCCAAGTTACTTCTCTCATCCTTAGTTTCTTCACATATAATAAAAATTACATAATATAAATATAAATACACCTGTATTCATACATAATAGAAATTATTATACCTAAGTCTTAGAATACCAAATATATCATGCGGTTAAAGGATCATGGCTGAGCTATGGTAGGCAATCAAGATATGTTAGTTCTTTTCCTTTCTTATAACTGTTCTTGACCTGAAATAAATTATTTTACTTATAGTTTGGACTTAAAGGATCAAGTCCTGACAAGGTCCAGCTTGAGAGTTCCCATTGTTGAGAAGAAATCATCTTCTCCGCAGTTTCTAGAAATAGTTTGGGCTCCACAGCCTTCCTGAAATGGATCTGTATTAATTGATACAAATGGAGAGAGTGAAGTACTATTTAAAGTTTGTACAATAATAATGACAACCATTTATAAAGTACTTAACATGTACTAACAATAAAGCTAAATGCTTTACATGAGAGTGTCATTCAATCTTCAAAGTTTCTCTTTAAGGAAGAGGCCATTATTATCTGTGTTTTGAAGAGAAACTGAAACTCATAAAAGTTAAACAACTTGCCCATTTTTATAAAGCAAAGTTAGAGGCAGGGCTGGGTATTAACTCAAAGCTCATGCTCTTCACCACTGCAATAACAATCTCTCTCAACGTGTTGAAAGAACATCCATAAAGGCAAAGTTACTTTCTGTGGTTTCTCACCGGTAAAAAAGGAAGATGTAGTAAGGCAAGGGCACACTGACAAAGGTGATACAGTTTTCTCTGACAACAAATCGGTTTCCTTAGCTCAATTCCTCCTCCACTGGGAGCCTTCAAACACAAAGAGTTGGTGGACAGTGCATACACCCCACATTGGCTCATCAGTTAGTGGCTAGTGCCCCTCAACAAGAACTCTGGATAGATGCAAGGAAGGAGTAAAGATGTTGGCAGCCCCATTTGCAGACTGTCAAGGTATCTCTAATTATACCCCTCTGGGCATTAGGCTGAGGTGTTCATGTTCAGCCACTAAAAGCAAGTAATCTTGTCTTTGTTCACCTCCATACCTGATGTTAAAGCACACATTGGTTTAAGGGATAGAATTCTTTTTTCTTACATTTTTGGTTTATGCTGCTGTTTGCTAATGAAATGGCTTATGGTTGACAGTAATATTGGCTGGTGATTTGAAAAACACGGTGATTTTTAATTTTGCACATCATTTTATGAGCAAGTTTCATAACTCAGTTTTACACTGTACAGCCTGGGAAAACAAAGGTCAAGTTGTGGAAAGAACTCTCAGATAAGCATAGCCACACCTTATTAGGATAAAGAGAAAAGCAGGTTAAAAAGGAATGTTCCACTAAAGAAAAGGTTTGTTATGCCCTTAAAGTTCCCAAGTACCCTGCAAGTGATGGCCGTATCACTTACAGTAGCAATTGCAGCCAGCAGTATACTTAGAGTTAGCAAAAGAGTTTTCAAACTTTTTTTTTATTATTATACTTTAAGTCCTGGGGTACATGTGCAGAACGTTCAGTTTTGTCACATAGGTATACACGTGCCATGGTGGTTTGCTGCACCCAACAGCCTGTCACCTATAGTAGGTATTTCTCCTAATGCTATCCCTCCCCTAGCCCCCCAACCCCCACAGGCCCTGGTGTGTGATGATCCCTTCCCTGTGTCCATGTGTTCTCACTGTTCAACTCCCACTTATAAGTGAGAACATGTGGTGTTTGGTTTTCTGTTCTTGTGTTAGTTTGCTGAGAATGATGGTTTCCAGCTTCATCCATGTCCCTGAAAAGGACATGAACTCATCCTTTTTTATGGCTGCATAGTATTCCATGGTGAATGTATGCCACATTTTCTTTATCCAGAATATCACTGATGGGCATTTGGGTTGGTTCCAAGTCTTTGCTACTGTGAAAAGTGCCACAATAAACATATGTGTGCATGTGTCTTTATAGTAGAATGATTTATAATCCTTTGGGCATAGCCCAATATTGTATGCGATAAGGTTGGTTGTCTGGGACTAGTGCATTTCCTTTATGCAAAGGATTACAGTGGTCCATCTGGGGCTCAGACTCACAATTTTGTTCTCATTAGTCATCCTGCTCAAAGATCAATTCATTATGTAATGTAAACAAATGACAAATTACCTTTTTAAACCTAAAAAGATATAAATTCTTAACATGAAATAAATGGGAAAGAGATTCTTTTTCTTTAAACATTCTGCTATATGACATAACATTTTTATAGCAAACCTGATGCTAACTTTATGAGGGCAGAAGAGTTATGCTTCACCTATATGCAAATATATTTTGACAGGGCTACTGATACAGAAAAGAGTTTGAAATTGCCTGTTATTCATATGAGAAAACACACAAAGACACATATGTATGCACACACTTCTGTGCATAGGTATGTACAAATACACATAGAGTAGGAATATCATCTCTCTCTCCACTCTGTATAAAATTACAGTATCTGAAGCATTCCAATTCAGAATATTTTAATCTCAAAAAATGTAGATTACTCAGAATGTTTTCATTCCTTTTGTTTTTTTCTTTGTGGCAGGGTCTTCCTTTGTCACCCAGACTGGAGTGCAGTGGCATGATCTCAGCTCACTGCAACCTCTGCCTCCCAGGTTCAAATGATTCTCCCACTTCAGCCTCCTGAGTACCTGGGACTACAGGCATGCACCACCACACCCAGCCAGTATTTATAATTTTTGGTAGAGACAGGATTTCATCATGTTGCCCAAGCTGGTCTCGAACTCCTGGGCTCCAGCAATCCTCCTGCCTCAGCCTCCCAAAGTGCTGGGATCACAGGCGTGAGCCACCACACTGGGCCTACTCAGAAAGTTTTCATTACTTTGAATGTGTACTTAGCAGTAGATATGTTGCAAGATTTTGTTAATGGAGCTTAATTACTATAAGGTCAGTAACTAAACAGTTTGTTCAGGAGTAGAAGCCATTGCTGCTACTCTGTTGCCATCCTACCTGGGGAAGTTCAACAAGCCTTTGAGCAAAGACACACATTTTGAAACACATTTTGAAATTGTGGTGTCTTGACAAAATCTCAATACGATTTTTATTTTCTTCCCATTGGAAATTGTCCACAGGTTTTTAATTGTAGCAAACATTAATTCACAAGATTTCTGTTCTATCTCATGATCTATGTTAAAATTATATAACTCACTTGATTTTCTTGCTAAGAAATATTGCTAGCTTATTCCCTTTTACATAAACTTCAGCATCAGTAGGAAATATAAAATCACTTTTCTGCATTGCATATACCAAAATAGTAGCTGTAAATTTTTTTTTTCTTTTCTTTAGATTGTATAGAAGTAGAGTCTGCTCAAAGAAGTACTTCAAACCCTGCCAAATGAGATGAGTTGGCAAGTCTCTTCTCTTTCAAAGTCACAATGCATAAACTCTGATGCAAAATAAAATAAATAGAGACTAGAGCCCTAAGTTTTAGAGATAGAGTTAAATGAGGACATTTCTACAAATCTAAGTATTGAACATAGCACTTGCTATTAGGGAATTATTTTCTATTTCTGAACACCACGACTATCTTACTGTTTCTTCATGGCCAAGTTACTCAAAATGTGATTTGTTCTACTTTATCAGGAAAGAAAAAATACTTGGCTTCTGCCAATTTCAAGGAGATTTTAATAATAATGATAATAATCATAGTAATAAAAAAGAATAGTCCATTTCAAGTCTTTTTTATATGACAGACTCTCTAGATACATTATTTTTAGTCTGGAGAACTATCCTATTGAAAAGGCATTGCTATCTTTATTTTTTGAACCAGAAATTGTAGCTCAGAGAGCTACTGTTTTTACCAGGGTCGCATAGCAATGAAATGAGGGAGTCAGGATTTCAGAGCTTGTCCATCTTGCTCTTGCATTATGACTACACCATACTGTCTCACACATACTTCCAACAACAATGCTAAACCTAGTGAAGAAGTGCAATGGAGAGCCCTGCCTCTGCTGTGACTTGGCTAGCTTCATGGTATCTGGATGCATGTATTTAAAACATGTCTGGTTGTGGCTCTGTCAGAATTGTGGATCAGAGTTTTTCTCTACATTCAGCTACAAAACTTGGCTGTTAGTGCTTTTTCCTACTTAATAGTAACTGGTTTAATTTTTGACATGTCTGAAAGGCACAGTGTCCCCTAAAAAGAAGCTCCCTTTGGGCAAGCACAAATGGCACCCGTGAGTCTCTGATGAAGATTAATGAGGATCAATGGGTGGGGGTGAGAGGGAAGACTTGGAAATTAAATAGAGTTTAGAAGAGTAGAATATGTAGGTCGATTAAAATGATAGAAAGAAAAAAATTCAAAAAGATAATAGAAACAGAGAGAGGTCAAGCCAAGCAGGATTAGAAGAAAAACCATTAGAAAACTGAAGGTAGGAGTGAAGTGTGTGTGTGTGGGTGTGTGTGTGAGTGATTGAGATCCAATCTATGAGCAAACCATGGAGACCCATTTAAACATTTTGGTTGTCCAAGCTGGTTGTTAAGGATTATTTGAGACACAATTATTGCTGTTTATGTTGGAAATGTATTACAAATGTTACTCATAGCAAACACATTTTCTCTCAACATATGTATACAGCATAGGCTATTTCTCAAGCAACCTTTGTATTTAAAAGGTGAGGAAATGTCTTATAGAGTTTAAAAGTCTTATTACAGAGATAAGTCTAATAAAATTATATAATCCAATGACATATGGCCTCACTGTTTCTTCAATCACGTAAGAAAATTTTGCCTTGAAAAGGTTAACTGAGTTAACCTTTGGACATGCCAAGTGTGCCCAAGTTACCTAAGGACACACTGCTTAATATCAGATCAGGAATAGAACCTAGGTCTCCTGACTCCTGTTCTAGTGCTCTTTCCTAATTATTACTATTTCTAGAATTCCTTATATTAGAAAGTTTCCCTCTGGATTATAACATTTAAAATACAGGTCATTCTAATTCTACATGTGAACAAATTGGGCTAGCTGTTTGTGCTAACTTCCAAACACATTTCATGACCACTTTACATTAAACAAGCAATTATGAATGGATCTTCCGCTGTTCCAAGTTGTTAGGCTCTTTGAAAAGCATGGTAATAGCTAAAGATTAGAAAATCAGAAAGGATTTTTCTCATTGCCTACGTGCCCATCTGTAATTTCACAGTTAACTCCCTTGATATGAGGTCTCTAACAGATAGTAAAGGAAAGCATAAACAAGGGAAAGAGTAAGAATATAATTTATGTCATCAGCTATAGAATAGCTTTGAATTTTCCCTTATACTTCAATGTAAATTTTTCATACATTATCTCATCTGATCCTTTAAATGCAACTGATAAATAAATATAAACTCTATTTTAAAAATTAAGTAACGAAGACTCAGAGAAGTCCAAAAACTTGTCTAAAACTCAAGTAGTGCTATTTTCCATCTTGGTCAAAAGGAAAAAAAAGGTGATATTTAAACTGTGAAATGTCTAATTATGAGCATCATGGTAGCCTTTTATGGTATGAATTAGCTGAGAAATTTATTTACAGATAACAATCAAATGTAGTAATCTTTTCACGGTCAAGTGGATTTTGAAATATGGATGCCAAGGATAGAAATGCTAATTTTGGCATAAGTAACGTTGAGGTGTTTTTCTTATCAATAATTAGACTGAACCAATTGCACTATCTGGACTAAACCAACCATTACTATCTGGTTGTTTGTCAAGCAATATAGAGGAGGATAATTGCTTTCTTATTTGCTGTAACAAGATGGTTTCTGCCTGTGTAAAACTGGTATTTAGATCACTTAGGAATAAATTAAAGAAAAGGGGAAAGACAAGTAATTAAAATCAATGTATTTGTGGAAAAGGTAAACATGGAATCAGTACATTTAACAGAAGAATGATGTTTGGGAGTGAGAGCAATGGAAGTAGATGTGACTATATTGTTAACAACTTAATGCTCTTACCAAAAGTCTGTGCTATGGGTTTGCTTAGCGGTAAACTGCCATTTAATGAAATCCTAGGCATGCTTCAGAAATTGAGTCCTCATGGATAGAGTCCAAAAGAGACTGATCTTATATCAAATGTTCTTCAATACGGAATGCTAAAATGAAATTCCAGGGTATAACCTGTTTCATACTCTTACAACAATTTATTTATGTACTGAGTAAATATTTATTAATTGCTTATGATATGATTTTTGGTAAAAGTAATAGAAACAATATGGAATCATCACTGGCATACTTTCTAGTCTGTAGTAGAATTTCCATAAATTTTAACTACTAATCATATGAACATAAATTTTTCTTTAACTGTCTTTTATCAGCTGGTGGAGACATTTTTATTTGCAAAGTGATCATAAATTCCCTATCAGAGACATTGCTCAGCCTTATGGATTATTGAACAGTTGAAGATTAAATCAATATCCAAGGTCTATATGGGTCCTCATCTCTTAATTATGCTTATGTTCATTTTATGATCTAGGACCTACCTATGGATTGTTTGAGATTTGAGATTTCAAAGGCATCACTGAAGCAAAGAAATTGCAATTTTAGTTTTCACAGAAAGTTGTTTCAGTTAGATAAGGCACATACACCACAGACAATGTTTTATGCCTATGGTAAAACAAACTGTTAGATATAGATATATATATATTTTTTTTACTTTTGTAAAAGAATATAGCTTTTTTTTTACTTGATCTGCCAATTAGCTTTGTAATCTTTGGCAATTAATTTATTTCCTCTAAACCTCATTTTCCTCATTTGAAAATGATTGAACTATTGTGGTCAGAATAGAGTAATTATGACCCCTTAATCATATACAAATTATAAAATATGGCCAAGAATTCTAAAGCAAAGTCAGGCCTAGTAAATGAATTTTCTCTTTCCCATTTACCAACACCCCCTCTCCCATCTTGTCTGAAGTAAACTTTGTGGTGGCTTTAGATGCTACCAGATTACCTGGAAAGGGGCTGGTTCTCCTGATTGTTTTCTATTGGTATCACACATTTATGTGTGTTTTATACAGTGTGCATACAATGGTAGAGCAGTTTATTATAATGTTTAAATACAATAACAACAAACATTTACTGGAATTCCTGCTCATTTTTAAAGATAGAGCGACATATGCACACACTTACAAAATAGAGACCACTTTTTTTCAGTGCCCTTACCTTGACCTAGTCAGTGGAGGGGAATTCTCATTTACTGAGCATCTTCTACACACAGTGCCCAGGTAACACTCTACTGAAAGTCCCTATTCCAGGGTTGTTGGGAGGCCCATAATCTGTAAGCCACTGCCGTTCTCAGCTTTCCAGAGTTCTAAAGTGTCATATATAAACTCATCAGCAGCAGTGTCTGTTCAATGCAAATTAAATATCCTCCCATGCCTCAACTGAACCATCTGTGAAATAAAGAATATTATGCTTTCTAAACAATGATGAATAAATAGATTTAGTCTTTGGGAAAGAGTCATCTCATTTAGGCTATTGTATGATTCATTGAAATCTTTTTTTTTTTTAAGGCAGTTGCATATACTCTGAAGAATTAACAGGTTACTTATCCCTTGGGTGATGATCTGAAAATGCTTGTATTGTAGCAACTGAGATTTGACTGACTAAAACATGGAGAACATCCAACTGTGAAGATTTGGACATAAATAACGTCTTCTTCATGGCAAAAACTCATAAAAAGGATAGTCAGCAATCTGTTATAAACAATGTACTATAGAGAGATGAACTTTTGAAAACTCTTCTGCATTAAGACCTCATTTGGTTTCTAGCTTCCAGTTGAATTTGATGCACATGAAGGAAAATTATTTGATGGTGTTATGTTTTTCAGTATTTAAGTCTCAGACTAGTGGCTATTCCATAGATAATATTGGTTCTAGTAATTTTTAGATGGTTGGCCCAGGACCTAATTAAGGAAAAATTCCTTTTATTATTTATTTTTAAACTCCAGCCTATAGAACAATGCAAATAGCAGAGAGCAGACACTCTCTCAATAGATCTGTGATACATTAGTTGTGGTGTTGGTCAATAAATCTAGCAGCTTAATTAATGAATATAGGGAGGCAGAGCCTGGACTGAACCTCAGCTTTGGCCTTGGCCTTGGCCACGGCCACATTATTCTTTGGCTGACCTTGAAGGCTAGTGGTCCTTTCAGTCCTGTTCAGAAATAGAGGAAGAGATTGCTAAGACTTCACTGCTCAAATGTATGTTCCAAAATGACTAAGAATGGCCAAGAGTAGCACATCCTAGAAAATGCCTACTCTATGGGACTACAAAAAACTTTAAGAACTGCTCATTCCTCATTCCAAATCCCCCAGCCAATCAAACTCAACAGGCTCTGTTTCTTCCTCCACCACTACCCTTCACCTTCCCAAGATTCCAGAGGTCAATGCAGCACAGTAGGGAGAGGGAGCGGGCTATAAGGTATCTCATATGAGATGACCCTAAGAATCACAATTCCTTAGTCATCTGTCCTCAGTTCCACATTCTTTCAAGGCCATGTTAAAAAAAATCACAGAGAGGACAGCAATTTACAATCTAGGCAGAAGCTCTTTAGCATGGAGACTGAGCTTGGGCAGTGAGGCAGGGCAATTTAGCTCTCTCTCACACTCTCTCTATTTACTGTTGGTTCAAACCACTTACCTTCCCAGGTGATTGTGTTGGTCAAGCAATCCAAAAGCAGTTATATTTTTTCATTTAAGTATTTAGTAGTAAAATGGCTTTCTTTGGCAGTTACATAGCATTTTATTTATATATATTGTTCATCTGTCTTTTTGATGCATTTTCCACTAAAACACATAATACAATCCTACCTACTTTAATTAATGTAATCACAGCATTAATATGTTAGAAAATAAAATAGAAATTATTAATATCCCACATTAACAGCTCAACTTTAACATCTCTTTTACATGCACCAAGACTTTTCAAAAGTGAAACTTAAATAACTAAGGCCTTCAGCAGCATTGGAAAGTTTTAACTTTGAAGAAGGGCTCATAATGTGCATCTAAGTGTGCATCTAAGTGTGTATAAAGATGTGTACGTGGGAGACAAGCTCAGAGGGAAGAGAAACTTGTGATATGCTATAGTGTTCTAATCTCTGAAATTAGATAAGAAATTCCTTTTCTGGATAATTAATAGGTCAAATAAAATGTATCAGGCACAAGGCAAATACTAAAAATATTTGTTAAATAAATTGAATAAATATAATAGAAAATATGAACTTTCATAATGTTTAAGTAAAATGGTTTAATGACAAAATTGATACCTTATTTTAATAAACATTGTGAAACCATAATTAATTTAGAAACACTGTTGGTCTTTAATTCAGTCATTTCTGTGTGTATAATGTTAAGATTATATGTCAATTTAGATCTCAAAATCAAAAATTTGCTTTTCTTATGCTATAACTCAAATACAAGGGGACTTCTAAAAGTTCATGGAAAAAATTGGATTAAAAGATAAACATAAAATCATAAACTTTATTTCTCAACATAAGCTCTATCAAGTTCAAGATAGTTTTGTAAGCAATGATAAAAGCTGTTTAGTCCATTCCTAAAGAACTGATGCTCCTGGGAATTTAATCATGTCATTGCAAAATTTTTTACATTATCAACTGAAGAAAAATGGGTGCCTTTGAAAGATTTCCTAAGATTAGAAAACAAAAATAAGTCAGAATGAGCCAAATTAGGACTGTGAAATGGATGTCTAATGATTTCTCATTGACACTCTCACAAAATTGCCCTTGTTTGGGTGAGAGAGATGAGCATTGTTATGGTGGAGAAGGATTCTCTAGCAAAGCTTTCCTGGGCATTTTTCTGCTAACGCTTTGGCTAGCTTTCTCAAAACACTCTAATAATAAGCAGGCATTACTGTTCTTTGGCCCTCCAGAAAATGAACAAGCAAAATGCTTTGAGCATCCCAAAGTGATGTTGTCATGACCTTTGCTCTTAACCAGTCCACCTTTGCTTTACCAGGACCACTTTCCCATCTTGGTAGCCATTGTTTTGATTGTGCTTTGTTTTCAGATCATACTGATAAAACCATGTTTCATCACTTGTTACAGTTCTTTGAAGAAATGCTTCAGGACTTTGATGGCCTACTTGTTTAAAAAATTCCATTGAAAGCTCTACTCTTGTCTGCAGTCAATCTGGCCACAGTCACTTTGGCACCCATTGAATGGAAAGTTTGCAAAACTTCAATGTTTCAGTCAGAATTGTGTAAGCGGAACCAAAGGAGAGGTCTATGTTGTTGGCTATTGTTTGTGTTGTTAGTAGTCAGTCCTCTTCAATGAGGGTAGGAACAAAACAAATGTTTTCCTTGCAAATTGATGTGGATGGTCTGTGTTGTGGGCTTCATCTTCAACATCATCTTTTCCCTTCTTAAAATGAATCATCCATGTGTAAACTGCTGATTTCTTGTCTTTATAAACGTTCTGTAAAGTATCAATGATTTTGCCATTCTTCTACCAAAGTTTCATCATAAATTTGATGGATGTTCTTGCTTCAATTTTAGCAAAATTCACGTTGCTCTGATAGGGGCTCTTTTCAAACTGATACGTTATCCTTCTTGGCGTTTCAAACTGGATCTTTTTCAGACATGTTATGAGTGAGTATGAGCTTATTTTGGTGCAAAAGATTGAAATCCATTCACAGTTTTTTTCATAATATACATGTTCCATGACTTTTGAAGATCCCTCATATAGAAGTTTTAGTTATGTCACTTTTGCCTGACATTATTGCAATAGACTTTTTCCCCTTAATGCTTGTTTTGTTTGCACTATGTCTTTCCTTTGCCAGATTATGTGAACATCTATATGCTTTCTCCGTATGAATATAACAATCCCACTAATAGGGAAAACACTCTTTAATCTAAGTATATTAAGGTCTTACTTTTGTTAGAGGACATCAAGAATATATACAATATCACACATTATAGAAATTGTAGGGTAGCATTAACAATCTATAAAGAGAAATATTCTATTTTTTTTATTTTGTTATTTCTCAATGTCTTTGGAAACCCATTGGTCCATAGTATAAGCTTCTAGGAAGAGGTAGTATGTACAATAATCACAAACATGAATTGGGAAGCCAGATTTCTTGAGTTTGTAATCCAGCTAACAAGCTGTATAACCTTATACAAATCATGGAATCTCATGTAATCTCAGTTTCCTCATCTGTAAGATGGCAGTAATAATAGTACCTTCATCAAAAAGGTGTTGTGAAGATTGCATGAATTTAAACATATAAAGTACTTTAAATGGTACCTGTCAAATATTAGTAGCATTAAATTACAATTATTACCCAAATTTTTTTTTTTTTTTTTTTTTTTTTTTTTTGATGGGGTTTCTCTTTCTCCCCCCGGGCGGGGGGGGGTGGCGGGGTCACCGCTCCCCCACAGCTTCCCCCCCCCGGGCCCCCCCCCTCCCC
>NC_045434.1:122281864-122360753 GCF_002776525.5 Piliocolobus tephrosceles | reverse complement strand
CCCAAATTTTTTTTTTTTTTTTTTTTTTTTTTTTGAGATGGAGTCTCGCTCTATCGCCCAGGCTGGAGTGCAGTGGCCGGATCTCAGCTCACTACAAGCTCTGCCTCCCGGGTTCCCGCCATTCTCCTGCCTCAGCCTCCCAAGTAGCTGGGACTACAGGCGCCCGCCACCTCGCCCGGCTAGTTTTTTGTATTTTTAGTAGAGACGGGGTTTCACGGTGTTAGCCAGGATGGTCTCGATCTCCTGACCTCGTGATCCACCCGTCTCGGCCTCCCAAAGTGCTGGGATTACAGGCTTGAGCCACCGCGCCCGGCCTTATTACCCAAATTTTAAAATATCAGCTGTATGTTGTAAGGGAAGAGAAATTACAGCTAGAAGAAAGGATTTAAAAGCAACTACTTTTAACAATTGAAATACAGATCCTCAGCCTCAGGTCTTAGTCTCTAATTTGGTTTAAAGAATAAAATGCTTTCCAAGACAATGCACATACTTCAGTGTCTAATTATGTAAGAAGAACAAATTTTCACTACCTGAGGTTAAGACTGGTGATTACAAAACCTACTACCCCAAGCCCAGTGCTAGATCAATATTCAGGTAATAAAACAACCATTTATCATTATTTTTGACTTTACTGTTAGATCATTGAGTGATTGTATTGGTCCTTTTAGAGCTGTAAAGATGTACTTTCATATTCAGGATAGAACAGATTTTTTCCCATTCAACTTAAAACATCCATTAGGTGAAGTATTATTAATTATCTTCTCTATTAATTATCATTGCTATGGAGGATCCAATGTAAGTTTCTTGATTTTTTTAATGCTAATGAAATCATTAGAATTCTAGAAATTTAAAATAGAAAGCATTTTCTTGTGGTAGACTAAATGAAGATCTTTTTAAATGGGAGATATTTTCTTAACAATACTGCAAGAACGTCTCAACATTTGGCATCTCTCTTCAAATTATCCATGTATGTATTAGTTTATTGCATATTATTGTATATATTAGTTTATTGTATATTGAGGACACCTAGCATGTCAGGGCTAAAGAGATGGATAAGACAATTTCTCTGCTTTCAAGGATCTTGTCGCCGAATAGGAGAGAACGTAAAGGAACAACTTCCATCCCATATGACAATTGCTATGATCCAGGCATTCATCAGGGTATCTCTGTATGGTCAGAGAAAGTGCTCCAAAGGAAGCACTAAAAGCAGGAAAACATCTGGAACCTTACGTTTGCCTAATTTCTGATACTTTATGTTAGAAATCATTTACTAGGGAAGACAAAAGTGAAAATAAAAGCAGACCATACCCGAAATATAATTAAATGCTCTTAAGATATTCCCAAAACCAAAATAATACAAATGACTTCAAAGAAACTGCACAGGGAAGAACCTGAGGGCAGCACATCAGTGAGAGTGTGATTGGAAAGTGCCTGCCAGCCCTTCGCTGTTGTTGCCGTTGAAACCCCTTGACACATGGCCATCTCTCTCCTGTGTCCTTTAAACTGGCAATCTCATTGAAGCCTGGAGCTATCCTTTCCTGAAAAGCACTAGACTAGTGCCAGATGGTGACATGTGGCAGAATGGCAGCAGGATACACGGTGGTGCATGCTTCCAGGAATTTAACAGACCAGGTTTCTATTACTGGCCTTTGAAGCCAGGCGTTCTATTTTATTTATCTGGGCCATGGTCCTTATCTCAAATTTATCTTAAGAATCCCAAGGAGGTTATAAGAATTAAATTAGATAATTAGGAGGAAATGTCTAAATGAAAACTCAGTAAATGTCCTTTGCTTTTTAGGTCTGAGTACATACCTAATAAATTCTACTGAAACTGAGAGGAGCTCTAGAAAAGATAGATCTCAGATTGGAACAAACAAAGCCATTTTCACGTTTGGGTGATAAGGAATAAGTGAGTAGAGAACATGTTTAAGAGTAATAAGAATTAAGAGAAACAGAATGGCCTTCTTCAAACTGCACCTTTCTCCTAGGACCCCCTCTCCCCATATGGGCACCCCACATACAGTTATTTTAGCGGTGTGGAGGAGGAAAGCCATTTGAGTTCCATGAGCAAAGAATTTTGAGCACATTTCCCAACTTAGACACCTGGGTAGGAGTCTGGGTGTTCCCACTTGGGGGCTTTGTGGCTATTGCACAATTTATGTAAACTATTTCTGCCTCAGTTTTCTCATTTGTAATTTGGGGATACTAATAGATACTTTATATAGTGTAGATTGAATATAGCAATCTTTTAAACTTAACTAGTATCTGGCACCTAAGTCCTCAACACCTGCTGTATATTTTTCAGAAATTGTCTATGTTTTTTGTTCCTTTAGTCAAAATGTCTTAATTTCTTTCAACTAAATTCAGTGAACATTTATTGGACACCTAAAACATTCAAAGCACTGGGTAAATTGCAAAGGTTTCACTTTTGAGTACTTGATCTTGGGGCAAGGGCTGGTAATATATAAATAACTATAATCAGAGGCAGACTAACAGATCCTTCGATAAAGTTAGATATGAAGTATGTGAGATGGAGTCTTCAATTCTGAGTGGAGAGCCTGGAGAAGGTTTCAGGGAGAAAAAAATTCTATGACCTCAACCTGAAAGGATAAGTCCAATTTTTATGAGAAATAAATGTGGAACTGTAACGTGAAGCAGTGACTAGAACATGTCTTTTTGAAATATAAATATAATGGGAACATGGGCTGTCTTTCTGGTTTAGGAGAGTGGAGAGTAGGTGGAAAGCAAAATTAACCAAGAAAGGCAGATCAAGGCCATATTTTAAAAAGTCATAAATATCATTCTAAAAAATTTGCACGTTATTTTGTTATTAATGGGGCACCATTAAATGCACGATGAGGTATGAATTCTAGGAAAATTAGTTTGGAAGCATTGTGGAGGATGAAACAAATTATGAAGAGAATAGAGATTTTTTTAAAGGCCCTAATGCTTTATATAAGGCAGTGATAGTGTGAAAGAAATGAGAGAAATGATTCTTCATTCATTAGATTGCAATGTAAAAAAAAAAAAAAAAAAAAAAAAAAAAAAATCATTTCATTGATAAGAAATGATGCCCAGAAAGGTTAAGTGACTTTTCCAAATCCCAGAAGAAGCTGGCAGAATAAATGAGGGGAAAAACTGGATTCTCCTGGTTCTGAGGCCAGACCGGTTTCCCTCAATCACACTGCCCTGTTTCAATTTGTATATATTCATGTCATACAAGCCGTATCTGTTTTATGTATAAAAACTAGTTTAGACTTCTAGACCTTAAGTAATGTTGCAGACTCCTTCTGACCAATTATTTCCCTTAATGACACTTTAAGTGTTAGTGTGTGTTTATAATCTGTATTTTTGAAGTTCTTTGCAGCCAATCTGAATATGCTATACTTAGAGCGAAGATAGTTTTATATATCATAAAGCCTAATATTATTTTATTATTATTATCAATATTTGAAGAAAATATTAATCTGTATTAGCTACAAGGCAAAAAATACTACAGAATACCACTAAAGATCATACTGTAGGAAGTAGAAAATTCCCTCACCACGTGTGTGTTGACCTGTGGCAACCTTCTTCATGGCTACAGGCTTTAATACAATTGCTTTGATCTGCTAGCATTTTTTTCCCAGTTTGAACTGAATTTCAATGTATTTTATTACTGTTTCAAATTTCACATTTTATATGATTTCAGGGTATTTATCAAGTTGGTTCCAAGCATCTCATTTTTAAAAATGTGTTATTAATATTAAAATCTTCCTTTGTCTCTTATAATAGATCTTGCATATGATTGGCACAAATATACACAATTATTTTCTTTGCCTTCTTGTAACATTACTTATATCAAAGCTAAAATAATTTAACTTTGAAATGTCTTATGCTAGCATTGTTCTCCAAAAGTGAGGATTTTGCTGCTTAAATCATCTAGTACCAATAATTTGCAGCTTTATCCCTCCAGCCTTGGTCTCTCCTGTTAGCTCCAAGTCGACATTTTACTTTAATAACTAAGAGACGTAACAGTTTTAATACTTTCAAAACAGAATCTTCTATTCTTTCCATCCAAACTTCTCCCTATCCCAAGGAATGACATCACTGACCTAATTCCTCAAATCCCATCTTTGAAATCAACCTTTATTGTTTTATCTTCCTCATTGATCAAGCCATAAACAAAGTTTGTTATATCCGTCTCCAAAACCATATCAACAATCTACCAGTTTCTTTGTATTTCCAGTACTAAACTCTAGTACATGCTGCCTCATGTCTCCTGGATTTCCGCCATTGCCATACATCCACTAGAATGTAAGCTCTGTGAGTGCATGGAGCTCTCTGTTTGGTTTACTGCTACATTCCTTACACTTAGAGAAGTGCCGGGTGCCTACTAGGCATTCAATACATATTTGTTGAGTTTTGAACAGTCTTCTAAATTTTTACCCTATTCCTACTTTTGACCCGCCATGATCATCCTCAATCTGACAGCCAGAGATCTTTGTAAAATCCATTGCAAATCCTATTACACCTCTGCTTGAACTCTCTGGAATGTTTCTGATCCTACTTTAAATAAAATTCTAACTTCCTCCTTGGACTTCAGGACTCTGCAATGTCTGGTCCCAAATCTACCTCTCTGACTTCATTTTGTATCACTTCCTCCATTTGATTGTGCTTTTCACCTGGTTTTTATCTGGTTAGTTCTTTCTTGCCCATTCAAGTCTCTGCTTAAATGGCAACTACTCAAATAGGTCTTCCTTGATCTAAAATAGGAATTCAGGCACTTAATTACATAGCTCTCTTCTTTATAGTATGTGTTCTTTATGATATATATATTTCTGACATACATTTAATATATATAATATATATAATATATATTTTTTACCTGGCTTCCTCAAGTAGAATGAAATATTCATAGGGACAAAGATTTTGTTTTATCATAACTGTATTCCCAGGACCTAGAACAAGGCCTGGGGCTAGCAGGCTCCCAAAGATATTTGTTGAATGACTAAATGGATGAGCCACCATTACCATGTATATTAATTGGCCCTTTGTGACTATGGTTTCCACCAGTTCAAAAGGCTCTTATAGGACTCTGAGTTCATGATGGCTATAAGAAGGCAAAGAATGGAGCTGACCTGTTTTGCCCCAGGCTCAGAGCAAAGTGAACTCTCCCCAGTGAAAAGTAGTTTGTCCTTATTATAATCATGCTAAAAACAAGTAAGCTATCTGATCTAGACAAAGTGTCATGATAGATTTGATAAAATGTTTCACTAAAATGGATATATAATCTAAATTTGTCTTTTTAAAACTGGCATCAGAAAAATCAATATTGTCTAGCAAACGTGGTATTTTGAAACACCTTTCTTTTGTTTGCCCTGTTCTCTAAAACAGTTATAATTTTTCTTCTTAAAAATTGCTCTGTTATTTTCACTCACAGATTCCTTAGTGGATGGTAATTATAAGAATCAATCTTTTCTTTTTGAAAATAAACCGTTTTCCTAATCCTCAGGTAATTTCCCTCCTCTCTATTGCTGCATACAAATAGCTTGGTTCAGACGGGCACGGTGGCTCATGTCTGTAACCCCAGCACTTTGGGAGGCCAAGGCAGGTGGATAACCGAGGTCAGGAGATCAAGATCATCCTGGCTAACACGGTGAAACTGCATCTGTACTAAAAATACAAAAAATTAGTCAGGCGTGGTGGCACACGCCTGTAGTCCCAGCTATTCGTGAGGCTGAGGCAGGAGAATCACTTGAACCCAGGAGGTGGAAATTGCAGTGGCCCAAGATGGCGCACCTGCCAAAAAAAAAAGCTTGGTTCACACTTTTTTGGGGGCTATATCATGATTAGAGAATAAAATTTGTAGTGTTTGGCTACATACTTTTAAAAAATCTCTTTAAATCTCATTTTCAAAATCTCATTTTAAATGCAATCAAAACAAGTCTGTGTAATTTTATTATGTGCATATCAATTCTATATGTATGCCAAAATTGGCACATACCATCTGTTAAATTCCTTCCACTCAAAAAAAAAAAAAATCTCTTACTGAGCATTTCAAAGATAAAAAGGTAACTCTGAAGACAATTACGTTAGAAATAAACATTGTCATTTAATTCATTACATTGGGTAGTAAACTACAGTGTGGGAACACCATGTATAAAATTATTTATTTCTAAAATATAACGAATATAATGAAGATTTTATACAAATAACTCTTTATTACAAACAAAATGATGTAAGGAACAGAGTAAATATGCTTTTGAAAAAATAAGAGAAATAGATATCAAAAAGAAAAAAAGATTATTTTTAATAGAGATGGGATTTCACCACCAGGCTAGTCTCAAACTCCTGACCTCATGATCTGCCCACCTTCCAAAGTGCTGGGATTACAGGCATGAGCCACCGTGCCCAGAGAAAAAAAAGATTCTTACTATGGAAACAAATGAAGGTTTTAAAACATACTTCTATAGAAATGTAGAAGATATTAATATGGAAAATTATATAATTGGAAAAATGATATAATTGGAAAAATTGTCAGTTTCAGGAAGATTACTGGCTGAAAAGACTAATGCATAATATTAGTGACAAATTACTTTAATTCATATGTTAATGTAGAATATGTGTATATATATATAGATACATGCATATATATTCGGAAGTCACTATAATGTATATTAGTGGCAACACAGAAATCAGTGCGATTAGGCCCCTGCCTTAAGGCGATTTTAGTTTGGGAAGCAAAGCAAAAGACTAAACCTAATTTATGGCAGATAAAAAAGAGCAGTGGGTAAAAATTTCCTAAAAAGAAGTACTAGGGGAATAAGACTGAAGAAATTACTCTCAAAAGGTATTGTCAAGCAAAGCTTCATGAGAAAGGTGATGTTTAATGAATATATTATTGTTACTAGTTATAACAATAACAATACTTAATAACTTTTATAAGCTATTTATTCCAGATATTGTTGACTTTGGAACTAGAATTCATGTATTCAAAATCCACCTCTGTCACTTATGACAGGTAACTGCTTATCCACCTGCAAAATAAGGATACTGATAGCAGTTATCTTATATCACAACAGAAAGTTTTAGGTTAAATGAGTTTAAAATGTGTCAAATTAATTAAAATTTCTAAAACAGAAAAATTGATGCATAGTAAGCACTTTATGAAGTACTTGTTAAATTAATACTTAAATATATTTATATGGATTTAAGTGGAAATTTAAATAATGTGCATGCACCATGAAATGCTGATGTATTGGTCAAGACTGAAAGCTACTATTCGTGCACTATCGAAGAGGGAAGTAGTGAGATGGAATGATCAGATATTTGAAGTGATCGAATAATAGTCAATAAGAAAAAATAAATGTTTTTGATATACTTTTTGTTCTCTACAAAGCATCCATCTGAAAAACAAAAAGATAATGCAAGATTACTTACTATGTATTTCTTTTTTTCTGCCAGTAAACCTAATTATTTCTTAATTACAAAAAAAGACCTCTTGGGACTAGAAGGCATAATGCTGTCTTCTACAAATAAAAATTTAAAAATTGTTTTTTCAAACCAAACAATCAGAAATCATGAGTAGTTAATATTGTCTTTATAAAAAACATTTCCTGTTTGCTTAAATAAATATTATATCCTCTAAAGGAACAAAGCCTTAAACTAAGCAATTCTTTGAGTGTTATGTAAGTCTACATTTTCAGGTTCTGGAAAGTCTGGCACTAGGTTAAGCGTTTGCGATATTTTCTCTTTAGCTGAGAGCAGGTCTCTCACTAAGCTACTGCTCCTTGATGACCAAGTCTATCTCTTGTTCCATGTATTATATCTACCTACACAGTGCCTGGCACATTCACACATGAATGAATAAATAATTGAACCCAAAAAGGGTACACAAAACCTAGAAAGTACAGTGTGCCTAGTTTAGGGAGACCAAATAGATGAGACCCAGTGAAGTCAGGATTTTCAGATAAACAATGAACAATTTTCAGTGTAAGTCTCTCTCAAATATTGCATGGGGTATACTTACACTAAAAATTATTCATTGCTATCTGAAATTCTGGTTTCACTGGGTGACCTGTATTTTTATTAGCTAAATCTGGTAACTCCAGTCTAGTTATTGTAATTAAATTAAGGTTTACACATTTATTCAATTAGCTAGTTATCAGCAAGTATTGATTGCTTCCTTAAATTATTAAATGATGTATTCCCTGCCTACCAAGTGCCAGGACTTATAAATAACACTGGCAGACTCTCACTTCATAGAGCACTTATTTCAGTGGGAGACTGGGAGAGATGAAAAACAAATAAGTGAAGTATTAAACTGGCAAGGTAATTTCAGTTAATGATAAGTGTCATGAAAAAAATCAAGCAAAATGATAAGGTAGAGAGTGAAGGATGGATCAAGAGCTGCCTTGGGTAGAGGGTGCAGAAAGGCATCATTAAATGATGAAAAGAAGCCAGTAGTATCGAGAGCCAGAAAAAGAGCACAAAAGGAAGAAGAAATAGCAAGTGCAAAGGATCCTGGGCAGAAATGAATTTGACTATTACAGGAAAAGAATGAAAACCAATTAGATTTCAGTGAGCAGGGGGCTGAGGAGCAGTGAAAATGTGGTATAAAAAGAATCAAGAGCCAAAGCATGAAGCAACTTGCATTGCATGGGATGGCATTTGGATTTTATTCAAGTTGAGTGGGAAACACTAGAGTGATTCAGATAGGAGAGTGATGAGATCTGAAATACTTTGCTGTTGTTGTTGTTTGTTTGTTTGTTTTCTTTATTTTTTCTAAAGAAAAGGGGGATACATGTGCAGAATGTGCAGGTTTGTTACATAAGTATACGTGTGCCATGGTGGTTTGCTACACCTATCGACCTGTCTTCTAAGTTCCCTCCCCTCAACCTCCACCCTCCAACAGGCCCTGGTGTGTGTTGTTCCCCTCTCTGTGGCCATGTGTTCTCAATGTTAAACTCCCACTTATGAATGAGAATATGTGTGTTTGGTTATCTGTTCTTGTGTTAGTTTGCTGAGAATGATGGCTTCCAGCTTCATCCATGCCCCTGTAAAGGACATGATCTCATTCCTCTTTATGGGTGCATAGTATTCCATGGTGTATATATACTAAATTTTCTTTATCCAGTCTATCACTGATGGGTATTTGTGGTTCCATGTCTTCGCTATTGTAAACAGCGCTGCAATAAACATACATGTACATATGTCTTTATACTAGAATAATTTCTATTCCTTTGGTTATATACCCAGTAATGGGATTGCTGGGTCAAATGGTATTTCTGGTTCTAGACCCTTGAAGAATCTCCATACTGTCTTCCACAATGGTTAAACTAATTTACATTCCCACCAACAGTGTAAAAGCATTTCTATTTCTCCACAGCCTCACCAGCATCTATTGTTTCCTGACTTTTTAATAATTGCCATTCTGACTGGCATGAGGTGGTGTCTCATTGTGGTTTTGATTTGCATTTCTCTGATTATCAGTGATGTTGACACATCTGAACTGAAATACTTTTACAAGACCCCTTGGAATGCTGTGTGGAAAATGAATGGGTATAGTGGGAGGGTGGGAGTGAAAGTGTAGCACCAGTTAGAAGGTTGGGGTGGACTCGTAACAGGCTATGACTAAGGTGGGTGAATTGGAATCCACGTTGAAGGTAGAAGCAATAGAACTTACAAATGATTTTTAACTCTGGAATTGGAGGGGAATAGTGAGAGAAGGAGAGAAAGCCACTTGTTTTCTGTGTATGGCCTGTATGTCAGGTAGAATAAATTGATCTTCTTTTTCCTTCATTCTTAGTTGCCTATATTGGCATCATCGGTGGTTAGCCTCTATTTCCTCGAACTCACGGATGTCTTCAAACCTGTACACTCTGGATTTAGCTGCTATGATCGGAGTCTTAGCATGCCGTACATTGAACCAACCCAGGAGGCAATTCCATTCCTCATGTTGCTTAGCTTGGCTTTTGCTGGACCTGCAATTACGGTAAGAATTACCCCCAAAATTGTGTTTATCAGTCCTGAAAAACTAAAAATCACCACATTTGTATAATAAATGGGTTCAAAGCAAACAAAAGATGAACTCTAAGTCTTAAATCAAAATCATGTCTTTGAGATATATTGACAGTATCATGTGGAAGTTAATAGCATAACATTATTGGCATTAAAATTTAAACATTCTATGATTTGAAAAATGATTGATTCCTAGTGTTTATTTTTATAAATCATTATGAAAAGTTTTGTAACTTTATAATTCTCTTTGAATGGCTACTAGGACACTTCTGGTACACTTCCTAATGAACTTACTTTACATATGTTTATTTGGTATCTAAAGCCTGAAAAAATGGGGGGGGGAAATTACATATTCAACAGACTGTCTTCCAAAAGTGCATTTGGTACCACTTACAGTTTCATTTTTTTACTAGATTATCACTGTTTATTGATTATGAGTACTGAGCATAAATAATTATAAAGATATGAAAACTCATTCAAGGCATGCATGCATGAACACATACACATACATACAGACATGCTCAAAGAATAAACTGTTTTATATTCAGAAAAGGTATTTGCATTTTAAAATGTTCATAAATTCAAAATAGCTAGAAGAAAACAATTTAAATGTTCCTAGCATAAAGAAAAGATAAATAAATAAGATGATGAATACCCTAATCACCCTGATTTGATCTTTACATGTTAGATGAATGTATCAAATTATCAGCTATATTCTGAAAAGATGTACATCTATCATGTATCAATAAAAAATCTAAAATAAATAATTAAATAAATAAAATATGTACATAAAGAAATGTTCTAATGTACTGGAACTGAATTCAAAACGTAGCTGTTTTTAATGTGTTAATATACATTGTAACACACTTTTAGATAAATCTATTAACAAATAAGACTGGCCAACCGTTTTCACCACCTCTTTTGCCCCAAAAATACTACCTAAGAGGGCAAGAAACACTTTTCAAGGGAAATGATATTGACTTCTAGGGTGAAAAACTCATGTTTTGCTTTTAGCATGTTCGTGAATGTCAAAGGAAATGGCTATGAAATTAAAAGCTTCATTTGAAAGCTTCACATTCTAGTTAATTGACCTGTTCAGGCTCAGTACAGCGGCATTTTAAGAAGAGTCTCTGCATAGATGTTCTAAACTCTACACTTTTATGTAGCTATGGATTTTTTAAATTCCCCAATACTAAATAATGCTGGGAATTCTTTAATATAATGCTGTTTACACTTTAAATACATAGTGTATAAAATATTCTCAGAAGGTAAAATGGAAACTTAATTTTCACAGAACTTTATCATATTTAAAAGGTCTCTAAATACTTTATAAATTAATGAGTTATTCTATAGTGACTGTCAGATTATTAGAACTATTAATGATGTACTTGGAAGAAGCTGAGACTCTGAGACTAATAAAATACTCTTGGAGTGCAATATTGCTCAGAATAACAGTATTTTCCTGTCATTTACTAAAGTTTTAATAAAAAATTCATATTATCCAGTCATTTTACCAGGGCAGAAAAGCAGAACTAAAGACAAAAGCCACATGATTATCTCAATAGATGCAGAAAAGTCTTTCAATAAAATTTGACATTGCTTCATGTTAAAAACTCTCAATAAACTAGGTATTGAGGGAACATACATCAAAATAATAACAGCCATGTATGACAAACCCAAACATCATACTGAATGGGCAAAAGCTTGAAGCATTCCCCACTGAAAAACAGCACAAGACGAGGATGGCCTCTCTCACCACTCCTATTCAACCTAGTATTAAATTCTGGCCAGAGCAATCAGGCAAGAAAAAGAAATAAAGGGCATTCAAATAGGAAGAGAAGAAGTACAACTATTGCTGACTAGTCACCAGAGGACATGATTCAATGTCTAGAAAACCCCTTTGTCTCAGTCTAAAAGCTTCTTAAGCTGGTAAGCAACTTCAACAAAGTCTCGGGACACAAGACTATTGTGCAAAAATCACTAGCAATCCTATACCCCAACAGTTAAGCTGAGAGCCAAATCACAAAAGAACTCCCATTCACAACTGCCACAGAAATAATGAAATATCTAGGAATACAGCTAACAAGGGAAGTAAAAGAGCTCTACAAGGAGAACTACAAACCACTGCTCAAATAAATCAGAGATGACACAAACAAATGGAAAAATATTCCATACTCATGAGAAAGCATCAATATCATGAAAATGGCCATACTGTGCAAAGTAATTTATGGATTCGATGCTATTCCCATTGAACTACCAATGACATTCTTCAGAGAACTAGAAATAATCTATTTCAAAGTTCATATGGAACCAAAAAAGAGCCCAAAGAGCCAAAGTAATCCTAAGCAAAAAGAACAAAGCTGGAGGCATCACGTTACCCAAGTTCAAACTATACTACAGGGTTACAGTAACCAAAACAGTATGGTACTGGTACAAGAACAGACACATAGATCAATGGAACAGAATAGGGCACCCAGAAATAAGACTGCACACCTACAACTATCTGATCTTTGGCAATCCTGACAAAAACAAGCAATAGGGAAAGGATTCCTTATTCAATAAATGATGCTGGGATAACTGGCTAGCCATATGCAGAAAATTGAAACTGGATCCCTTCCTTATACCATATACAAAAATCAACTCAAGATTAATTAAAGACTTACATGTAAAACCCAACACTATAAAAACCTTGGAAGACAGCTTAGGCACTACCATTCAGGACATAGGCACAGGCAAAGATTTCATGATGAAGACACCAAAAGCAATTGCAACAAAACCAAAAATTGAAAAATGGGATCTAATTAAACTAAAGAGCTTCTGCACATCAAAATAAACTTTCAACAGAATAAATAGACAACCTACAGAATGGGAGAAAAATTTTGCAAGTTATGCACCTAACAAAGGTCTCATATCTAACATTTATAAGAAACTCAAACAAATTTACAAAAAAATCCAATCCTATTAAAAAGTGGGCAAAGGACATGAACAGACACTCCTCAAAAGAAGGCATACATGCAGCCAACTAGCATATGAAAAAAAGCTCAACATCACTGATCATTAGAGAAATGCAAATCAAAATGACATGACATACTATCTCATACCAGTCAAAATGGCAATTATTAAAAAGTCAAAAAATATTAAGACAGTGGTGAGGTTGTGGAGAAAAAGGAACATTCATACACTGTTGTGGGTTCAACCATTGTGGAAGACAGTGTGGTGATTCCTCAAAGACCTAAATTCAGAACTACCATTCAACCCACCAATCCCATTACTGGGTATATACCCAAAGGAATATAAATCATTCTATTATAAAGATACATGTACACATATATTCATTGCAGCACTATTCAGAATAGCAAAGACATAGAATCAACCTAAATGCCCATCAATTATAGACTGGATAAAGAAAATGTGGTACATATACACCATGGAATACTATGCAGCTATA
This sequence comes from Piliocolobus tephrosceles, assembly GCF_002776525.5. Classification (NCBI taxonomy): domain Eukaryota; kingdom Metazoa; phylum Chordata; class Mammalia; order Primates; family Cercopithecidae; genus Piliocolobus; species Piliocolobus tephrosceles. The sequence continues at coordinate 122,347,303 of NC_045434.1, read as the reverse complement.
AAAAGAATGAAATCATGTCTTTTGCAGGGACATGGATGGAGCTAGAGGCCATTATCCTTAGCAAACTAACACAGGAACAGAAAACCAAACACTTCATGTTCTCATTCATAGCTGGGAGTTGAACATTGAGAACACATAGACACATAGAGGGGAAAGACACATACTAGGGCCTACCTGAGGGCAGAGACTAGGAGGAGGAAGATCATCAGTAAAAGTAACTAATGGATACTAGGTGTAATACCTGGGTGATGAAATAATCAGTACAACAAATCCCCATGACATGCGTTGCCTATGTAACAAACCTGCACATCCTGCACATGTACCCGTGAACTTAAAATAAAAGTTTAGATAGATAGATAAAGTTTATAATATATATAAAGTTTATATATGTGTGTGTGTGTGTGTGTATATATATATATATATATATAGATAGATGCTTTAAATGTATCATACTGCCACACCAGAAAGCGCTTATCCTAATTGGGTAAAGTGCTCAAAATTATTATAATTGATATATTTGAATTTGAAATAAATTACATAAAATACTATACAGATGATCATGCCTCTGTTATAAAAGCTGTATTGATATTTAATCATTTAAACAATTTGATTGTACATATCCAGAAGTCTTTCTCCCCTAGGATATTTTATCAAGTTGCTAGGAAAGCAAATTTAGTTGTGGCACTCCCACTATTTATTTCATGTTGCTTCTTTTGCTGACACTGTTACATGTCGAGGGGACAATAACCTTGGTGTCATCACTATGTGCCTGCTTGTGTTGATTCCTTCACATCCTATAATAAATTCTCAATATACAAGTTTGGGATGCTTTCTGAGGGATCTGGCATGAAAGCTTTCTTTCTTGAGGTCTGAGAAATAAAAGAGAAAATCCACCATGGCTCCCTTTCACCTGGCTGACCTGGGAATTCCAGTGACAACTCCTTCCAGAAAGGCATCATCCAATTCCTGGGTCTCCATGGAGCCTCCATAGCTGCTGCATGCCTCTTCATGGAAGGAAAGGCAAACTAGGGAACTATTTACGCTTCAGGATTTATGATTTCCCTATATCACTTCAGGATACTCCAAGATGACAGCAATTCATTCCCACCACACTGGTTTGATAGGTTTTAGGTAACCAACTGGACGGTGAGACAGACTAGACTTTGCTGACATCAAACACTTTGTCACAGCTTTCTCTCCAAACATATACTATACTTCTAGATTTCATTCTAATTTCATTTTTTTCCCTTGGTTTTGAAGGCCTTCTCCCAAAACATACATTTTCTCGCAGTGATCCTCTAGAGTCTGCTGTCATCTTGTTCTAAAACCATAATTCTATCTCGAATCTTCCTACATATATAGCTATGCTAACTCCTTTCCCCCTCTCTTCCTGAAAGTAAAAATAACAGACTCTAATTTCTGACTTTCAAGGATGTCATTTTCCTTTCTACCTTTAGGGCAGCATAAGCCTGTTTCAAAAACGGGGTAGTGAGAAGGTATAGGGAGGTAAGCAGAACTCTCCATTTGCGAATGAGTGTCCAAAAGGACTTGTGTGAGGAGAGCTGCCACCCGCCACGTGGAGTGGAGGGAAGGCAAAGCAAAACAAAAGGCCTTGCTTCAGCCAGATTCTCCAAAAGGAACTTCATATGAATACAAAGATCAGCTAATTTGTATGCAGGAATTTAAATATGAATCATTCAGTATTTGCTTCCCAGATTTTTTAATGCTTTGAAAGATGTTTAAAAATAACTTGTCTTCGTGATGTTATACATGAAAGTGGAAAAATGTATTTCATTTATGTGAAATGTATATGTTTATTTTTCTGAAATTGCCCTTAAATTGAAAAATTTCTTCTTTAATATTCAATTTTCATTTACTTTAGAGTGATAAAGCAAGCATTCTGTTTTAGGTTCTTTGGAGATTATTTCTCAGAGAAAATGAGAAAGACTATTTGGGTTTATCATAAATCTTCATGAAGTCTATGTGAACAGAAAAAAAAGTGCACTTTTTCTTCCTGGAAATACAATTTTACTACATATTGGTAAACAATTAATACATCTAATTTTATAGAAGAATTCTATCAGAATTTAATTCTAGCTCCTGGGATAGACTTAGCTTTAAGAGACTACACAATCAATATGCTGAATATTAGACATGTTGGGGCTTCCAAAAAACATTCATTGAAAATTTAGACATTGAAGATACTGTGATGAATACTCTAATAATTTTTGTGGTTTTCTTTTACAAGAAAGACTTTTTGGATTGTGAGTTCTCCCTATGATGACTCTTCCATGGCCAGTTTTCTTATAGTACTAAGAAATATATTTCCTCTCAAAACCTCCCCCGAAGTAGTCATTATAATATCTCCTCCCAACACCTGTCTATAACAACAACAACAAATTGTGTTCTTTTCAGGGTTGGGTACGGGACAAAACAGAGATTGTGAAAAGATACTTGTTGTAAACTGCTTTCTGTTTACAAATGCAACAGCAACAAATAATTTTCTTATCAGAACCTAAATTCTGACACCATACTGCAGTACAACAGTGTGCCATTCAAAAGGGGGAAACAAGCTGGGCATTTGGAAATGCACTGGGACACATATCCCCACACCCTGAGGAGACTTAGCTTTATGCCAAATGGAATTATTTTGAAAACTCGTGAATGACATTAGCTGAGGTTAAGTGACAGAAGTGAGTGTGAGAAAATTAATGTCCTGTTTAATGACAGGGATGGTTGGGTGATGTCAGAATACTGACAAGAAACCTCTATACACATTACATGGTCTAGCCAAATAAGCGTTGTACTTCTTTTACATATGAGTTTTGAACACATTCAAACAACTAAAATAAAACTCTTGGCCCAGAGCAATGGCTCACACCTGTAATCCCAGCACTTTGGGAGGCAGAGGCAGGTGGATCACTTGAGGTCAGGAGTTCACGACCAACCTGGACAACAAGGTGAAACCCTGTCTCTACTAAAAATACAAAAATTAGCCAGCCTTGGTGGCGCATGCCTGTATTCCCAGCTACGTGGGAGGCTGAGGCAGGAGAATGGCTTGAACCCGGGAGGCAGAGGTTGCAGTGAGCCAAGATCATGCCATCGCACTCCAGCCTGGCCTACAGAGCAAGACTCAGTCTCAAAAAAAAAAAAAAAAAAAAAAAAAAAACTCCTGAAATCTCAAGGTCTCAAGGTCATTTGAGATAATGACTGTTGTATTGTATGACAACACACACTTTTCTATACAGATAAATGCTTATGTAATTCAACACTCATGGACAAGACGTGAATCATTACAAATATAATTATAAAGAGAAAACAAAATTATTCACAGAATTTTTATTGAGGAAGTGAAGGTGAAATTAATCTCTTTTAGCTGAATACAATACATTTCAGGGATAAGTGGTTAATTTTCTGGAGATGATGAATTTGAGGTAGCAGTTATACTATTCTGTGTAAGTGTTGTATTATGCTTTATCTGTCTACACAGAGTATAGAACCTATTGAATTTCCATGTCTAACTTGAAGTGTTAATGTAGGACTGTATTTTTCAAAAAGTATAAATGGTTAACTCAGCATCCAATGGTTTGAATTGAATTCCTTTTGATTGTTTCTATAATGATTGATCTTAAAAGAGTTTATTATGCCACATGATTTTCACACATATGGTTATAAGTAGAGTTCTACTGTGATAATAATTCTTTAAATTTTTTATACAAAGTAAGATTATTTATAATTAAACATGTACCATATTCCCTACAAAAGTAATTATAGTCATTTAAGTATTCAAGGCAGAAGGCCATAGGCTTACTATCATTAGTTTTTGTTTTTTTTTTTAACTATAATTTTGAACACTTCATAAAATAAATGTTAAACTAGTAATGACAACTGAGAGATTTTCCCTGGAAAACTTCTTTCAGTCCTAATCAGGGTTATAATATTTACAGTGACATGATTATTTGTATTTCAGAGACTGTTAGTATCTCATTTAAGAGACTGTTACTATCTCGCTAATCGTACTTTCCTCAGCTCCACACATTTATAGCAAACCAATATCTAATTTCACAACAATCTTTTAGGCACAATTATCTCAAATATTTGAAAAACTTTTTCATGAATACAATGGATCATTTTAAATCTTGCTTCTGTTGTACAGGATAATTGACAACCCAAATGCCTAAGGTAGTTAGCAAATGTGAGTCCCACAGTAAAAGCCAAACATGCAAATCTCACCGTGCCAGGCACTGTGTTAGACAGTGAAGGTGAAAGGTAAATAAGAAACGGTTCTTCCTTCAGAAGGCCCTAATCTAGTGAGAGACAGCCAAATGAACAATTTCATAAAGCTATGCTAGAGGGAAGGACAAGATGCTAAGGGAGCCACATAGATGCAGATGTAATTCAATTTAGGGTACAGTAAGAGGTTTCAAAGAAAACTTACTGAAGAAAATCATGCCTAAATCACATTGAGTTCCTTCATTGATCTCACAGGTCCTAAAATCCTACAGCAAAGTGCCCTGTTCCTTATCTTAAGAGTCCTCTTGATACTACTATATGATTCTCCATCCATTGTGAACACATTGTCTAAATGTCTATACCTAGGAAATATTATCCTGCTGACCTAGATTCTCTTGTAATCTGCATTCTCTGATAAGACAGCCACTAGCCACCTGTGGCCACTTCATTTTATATTTAAGTTTATTTAATGTTTAAATAATGAATACAATGGAATAAGATTAAAAATTCAGCTCCTCATTTGCGGTAGCTATATTTCAAGTGTTCAATACCCACATATGGGTAGTGGTTACTGTATTGGACAGTGCAAAGGACAGTTCCATCATCGCAGAAATATTTATGGGACAGCTATGCTGTAGACAGCACCTTTCTACATTCACACACTTTTCATGGATTGATCCTTCTGCTCAATCCCAAATTGATTTATGGACCCAATCTGCTGGTAAAATGTTCCAGTACATAAGAGTCCAGAAGACCCTACCAAACCTCATTAGAGTGGCCTGATTACTTAATTCTCACTGCTTGATCAAATTCTCAGAAGAAATCACTGTGCCTCTAAAACTTTTAAGAAAATTTACATCTTTACTTTATTGAGTTGATATGTTAAAAAGTGATGTGTAATTCCTTTATACCTGTTGGCTTAATAGGTATTCCAATATGCCTTTTCCTGAATACCCTTCTATCTTTGCAGATTATGGTAGGAGAAGGAATTCTCTACTGTTGCCTCTCCAAAAGAAGAAATGGGGTTGGACTGGAGCCCAATATTAATGCCGGAGGCTGCAACTTCAACTCCTTCCTCAGAAGAGCTGTCAGATTCGTTGGTGGGTGTGGGGAACCACAAAGAAAAGAAATGTTTTCTTTTTCAAATAGAAATGTTATATTTAATTATAGATATTAAGTCTCTTACACTAAAATTTAGATGTATAATTTCAGTACATGATGAGTTTTACATTGTACGAGAAACTGTTAAAACACCAAAATTTGGGCTTTGTATCTGAAATGTGTTATTTACATTTGTTGCCCATGTTTTGAGAGCTAATATGCCATGCATTTCAACTTATTTGTGCCTTAGCTCTGGTTGAAGCATGAATTTATTTTAAAATGGTTTCACTGGATCTGTGTTCAGTTTTTTTAAAATGGAGAACAAACGTCAGCAGGCCAGAATGAACAGACAACTCTTCAGAAATTACTTCAGTCACATGAATGATTCCATTTCAATTTTCCTGGAGTGTTTTCATCCAGAAGTTACTACACTTTGAAATGTCACCATTGAGTACTGCATCATGGCCATTTTTCCTTGGTTGTAGCCCCTAATGTTACCTTTCATCTTTCATGAGACCTATCAGAAAATCTATAGACCTGGCTATCATCATCTGAATCAAACCAGTTTTTAAACCTTCGTCTCTTTTGCATAGCATGGGGCCATCTTAATGTTGTTCCAGTCATAGGTCTTTTTTTTTTTTTTAATATAGTTGAATAGTCACCCACAATACATCACACCCACCTGAATGTTTTCTATTCATTCCCAGTAAGTCGGCATAAAGTTATTTTTACCTGTAACATGTAAGCTCAAAATAATTGATGGCTTTGCTTAATCCCTAGTAGATAATTATACACAGATTTCTTTCCCACGAGAGGAAAAATTAGGTCTAACTCATGCCCCGGACTCTGCTCCACTAAGCATTTTCTTGCCATAACATTGAGATGATAAGGAAACAATAGACAGCTTAACAGCATCACAAACTCAGGCAAGGAAATAAAACTCCAGGACATGTAGCTGAACACAGAGAAAATATTCCCTAATGTAACAAAATACTGTGGACAAAGGACCACATACCCTCTCTCGACTGGAAGGATGATCCATTCCATCCTAGAGAACAATGTTCCAGAGCCTGCGTCAGCAATAGGTCTAGAAAGTCCATTATCCAAAGGAAAAAGTAAGTCTTTGCATGCTTCTAGGAATTCGAATGTAGAAACAAAGTTTCTGTGTCATGAATCCCAGGTGTGTGGGTGGAGAAGCAATTGGAGGAGTGGTGGTTAGGTGACAGTAAGCAGTGAAGAAAAATGCAAAACAGGGTAATGTGCAAGCCAGCACTCTTGGTCTGGAGGCGGTGACTGAAGAATTACCCTGGTCCTCTCATAATGATTTCTATGAGCAACTCATGAATCAGAATGCAAGCTGTCAAGTCAGAACGAATCTAGGGTGACAAGAAAACCTAGAGTGAGCAGGTTCCAGATCATGTGCCTGTGAGCAGAGAGTTGGACTCCCAAAGATAAGGCCAAGCAAGCAATTTCAAACAGATATGGAGTTTGCATGTACAAGTGCAAGGATTTTTTATTTTATGGTTTAAGACTGGTCCTAGGAGAGAGAGAAAAAAGAATTTGGACCAAGAGATGTAAGAACAGCATGTCCAAATTCCAAACACACAGGTAGGCTCCCCACATTAGTGTACCTAGGATGCGATTGTCATTTCCATGTCAGGGCCTGCCTGATGTCGTCTCTGCTTTAATTAGCATTCCTAGTATGATCACAGCTTGAAGAGAATTAGAATGGATTCTGTAGAGTGTGACGACTGTGGCTAGTGTTAGAGACCATTAGGGAGAAATAACCCTGGTAACTTAAAAATGCTAAGCAAATTAAAACTACTTTAAATTTTGCTTCATTCCACACATGTCATCCCTCTCAAATCATACCTTAGCATGCTCCAAGTGTCTGACAAGTGACTTACAGTTAATGTTAAGAATTGGTCCTTTATAACCAAATTAACAAAAGTGCCTAAAGTTACTACTTTGGAGATACTCATTGCCTTTACTTTGACCATAAGTATCTGTTTAGAAGTTTAGGAATTTTCTATAGTGTCTTCTTGAAATTAACTTAGAGAAAATGAGCACAATAGATTTTAAGATCTTAATTCATTAATGTTTAATGAATACATTTGATGCTGACACAACCACCAAATTGGTAACAATTTCTTTCATTTTGCTTATAGGTGTTCATGTATTTGGACTATGCTCTACAGCTCTTATTACAGATATCATACAGCTGTCCACAGGATATCAAGCACCTTACTTTCTGACTGTGTGCAAACCAAACTATACCTCTCTGAATGTATCTTGCAAAGAAAATTCCTACATTGTGGAAGATATTTGCTCGGGATCTGACCTCACAGTTATCAACAGTGGCAGGTTAGAAATAGGTCTAAAAACACTCTGCATCATTGTTTTCATTATTCAATTGCTGCTTGGAGTATCACTTTAAGCATGGCTTTTTCAGTCGTAATGATTTTTTTTTTCAATTCAATGATCTCTTCAATGACTAAACCATAGAAACCTATTGGGGGCTTATTCCAAATTCTTCCCTATGTCTCCAAATTTCAGCCCACCTTCTTGCTACTAGTCCCTATATCACCAAACTCCACCACGTTTTGTGATCGATCCTATACTCACTATGGTTTTAGGTTACTATAAATGGTTTATTTCAAAATATTTATAGTCAGTCATGGCTGACAGTCAATATAACTCTAGGACTGGTTTAAATGGAACACTAAACACATATGAAAGTTGTATCTCCATTATATGTTCTATTAAAAAATGTGAATTTTCTTTTTTGTAAAGTTTGAGAAGGGGTAACATCTAGGATTGCATATATTTTCTTTGAATCAGGTCTAACTCATGCTCCAGACTCTGTGCCACTAAGTTCATTCATTCTTTGAATGAACCTAGGTGTGCATAGCTTCTGGCCTTACATGTCAGAATATACAGGAAACTCAAGAAATTACCAATGCATAAATTTTTAACAAATAAAGCAAAAATAAACTTATATGACAAGAGATAGTAGTTTAGAGGCTCAAAAGAAATAAAGTGCAGAGGGATAAGGGCCAATCAATTATTGTAAGAATTGAATTTTCCATTCAATAAGCTCCCAAATATTGACTAAGGAGTCAAAAATAAGTTAATAGGTACAACTGAATAATTAAAGCCTGATGTTATGTGATTATACACATTAAGGTTCTCATGTATCATTCAATAATTTTGGACCTACAGCCAAGACCTATGTCCTCTATTTTTTTCTCAGTCCTATTGTATTAACTTATCTCTGTTGAATAGGGATCTTCTTTATCATGGTACCAAATAATTAGGAAGGCACTAATTTAAGTGAATTTTATTTTTTCTAATTTTTTAATTCATTGAAACAAGTCTCTATTCTTCTTTCGCCTGCCCTTTTCAATGTCTCTTCACCATCCTTGCCTGCTCTTTAAACTGTTTAAACAAGATGATTTATGATTCTTGAGATGAAATTACTGCAAAGTGTACTACATTTTGTTAATTTTGTAGAGAAACATTTTGTTAAAATTAGACTTTTCTTATGCTTTCTAGAGTATTACTAATATACATTTAGATCCAATGCCATGAGAAAATAACTTCATTTTAAAAAAATTCTATGTAAATAAAACAATGTATTTAGGAGCATAGAAAAAGTTTAAAGCTTTAAACCCCTAGGTTTTATGAGCTGTTACTTTGAACAGGTATAACTCTTACGCCAAAGAACAATGATGTTTTCCAATCCATTTCTACTTTCAACCATCCTTCTAGTGATGTAATGAAGCGGCCCCTTGCCAAGCTAGCAGTTCTTTATACTGGAAAGTACATCACTATTATTTGTTAACATTAATGGTGACTAGCAGTATTTATTTTATCACTAAGGTCTTTCACCAGAAAGCTGAACAGAAAGTAAAATTATTGCTTATTGCCTTGTGATTTTAAGTTGAACATTTTAACCACTCAGTGTCTTTGAGATTATTACTAGCAGTGTGTCTGAACTACAAGGCATAATTTGACTATCTTCTTTTGGCAGAAAGTCCTTCCCTTCTCAACATGCAACCCTTGCTGCCTTTGCAGCTGTGTATGTTTCGGTAAGTAACTGGTTCTTTTTGTTGAGTTGTGTTCTGCAGAAAATCTGAGCAATGAATGTTGTCTACAGGTGACTAATTAGATGATATACCCGTGTAATAACAGAATGGTAAATTTAGTACTGCAGCCTTAAAATACAGTGGCATCCAAAGCAGAAATCAAATGCTACTATAAAAAATAGTACAGTAAAAGAATTTTTCTACAAAGTTATAATAATATTTATTTATTCTGGTATCCCTTTAATATTATACTTCATGAAAGGATATTATGAATTACAGAAAAGTTACAAAACTTGAAAAAATCACAATAAATACCCACAAAGACATATGACGTGCACACACACACACACAAACACACATACACACATATGCTACTTTAGTATTTCTGTAACAATTAAGTTTTAGGTCAGTGTAAATTTGGAAATGTTGTACAATGAATAGTCATTTTATCTAATTTATACAATAGTCCGTGAAGTCTTTCCTGAGAAAAATGAACGAAATTATATGACAAGTAACATGGAGACTAAACAGTTAAATGGCTAACTCTACTGGGTTGGTATTTTTCCAACTTTCATGTAATTAAATGAGAGACCTGTTATTTATTTGGTAAATTTCATCATGCATATCTCTTCTTGGCAGGTACAGAACATAGCCATAGGAAGGGGGAATGAAACAGTAAAACTGAAGTCAGTTGTATCAGACTTTTAACTTTTTATTTGATTATAATTTACTAATAAAATGGCCTTTCTAACATACTTAACCCACTTCTTCCATTTTTAAGATGTACTTCAATTCCACATTAACGGATTCCTCTAAGCTTCTGAAACCTCTCTTGGTCTTCACATTTATCATCTGTGGAATAATCTGCGGGCTAACACGGATAACTCAGTATAAGAATCATCCAGTTGATGTCTATTGTGGCTTTTTAATAGGAGGAGGAATTGCACTGTACTTGGTAAATAATTTACTATTATCTTATAAACCAAAGTTTAAAATGGAAAACATGCAGAGAATATTTTGCACTATAATAACTTCCTTGCAATATATTTTAAATTTACAAGGAAATGGCCGCATCTCCATTCTATGCCAAAACATATATCCCACTTTCAACAAAATCATTTATTGAACTCTTACTATGAGCCAGAAATTGTAATTTTGAAAAGATTTTTGAATTTTGTCTTTATGCCAACCAAACAGGAGGTGGGCAGGGACTACTATTGATAGTATAATTATAATGTTACAGATGAGAAAAGTGATTATTGCCGAAAGTAAGGTTAGTGAAAACAAAAATTTAGTTAAAGGTTATATAACTTGCCCAACACCACAAATTTAGCACCTGAATGTTACTGTGATACAACTAGTATTGACTTCTTTAACACTACTCTTTTTTCAAGAGTGGTCTTCCTCTAAGGGAAATATCCTCAGCATAAGGAAACTGAGATTGTCCATTTCATTTTGTCATGCATGCATGCATGCATTCATGCATTTTACATTTATTCAATATCTAATCTGTGCCAGGGATTGTATTGAACATGAAAACACTGAGAAATAAGATGTATGCTTTAGAAGTTTACAATGTAAAGATTAACATAAGTATAAATGGTTACAACATGTTCAATGATATAACAGGGTATGAACAAAGTATTTTGGGAATAGCAAACTGCCTGAGGAAGTTAGAAAACACGTCACAAAACTGATGTGTGTGTGTGTTGCTGTTGTTGTTGTTGTTGTTGTTGTTGTTTTTAATGAGAGTTCCATGGACTAAAAAAAGGAGGGAGGGCATTCAAGAAGAAGAAACTACATATGCAAAGAGATAGGCATCTGAAAAAGCAAGTGGAAGTGGAAGGTGGGGGCACAGGAGGAAAGAGACATAATGGCCAGGTTTCCAGCATTGAACACTGGATCGATGATGACTTCATTAGCAGACCAGGTAAATGACAGATGAAGCAGATTTGTGGGGGTAAAGGGAGTTGAGGGGATCAATTGAATCAATAACCAGTTGAGTAGTTGCTTCTGGAGTTCAAAAAAACAATTAGTACTGGAGAAGGATATTATTTAATGGAAGTACCATTGTAGTTACTATGGGTATATAAAATTGTCAGGTCATAAAAATAAAAGGGAGCCAGGGAATACGAATAAACAAGTGACAAGCAGAAGAAAAGGCAATAATGAAAGAAACTGAGAAGAGCTGACAGAAATAAAAATAAATTATCTGTAACTACAGTTCTCAATCATGTGGTCTTAGTGCCCTTGGAAAGGTATTACAAGAAAATGATTACCGAAATACAGATAAAGGACTGAAGTGTGCTATAATTTTGTAAGTTTTTTTTTTTTTCATAAACTAGCATAGTCAAGATTGTCATTTTAAAAGTTATTCTTACTCACATGCATTCTTCAGTGCAGGAGAAAGGGATCAAATTAAAGTTAGTGTGCCAGGAATTGTGCATAAGCCTGGGTTGCCTATAGGAGTGTTGGCAATGTACACTGCAGAAGAAATAAAGAAGACTGGAAATGCCACTCTCTAGTTTATGTATTGCTTTTTGCATGTATGTCATTTCATGATGTCCTGGAATTAGTGTGGGATTTATAGCCCAAAGGATTTGATTATGAATCTAGATTTTCCTCCACTTAGCCAAGTCACACAGCTTCTCAGAAGCCTGTTTCTTCACCTATAAAATAAAGATACTAACTCTCTGTCCCATGTCATAACAAGAATTAAACTACAGTCATGTGTCACATAATGATATTTTGGTCAACCATGGACCACATATATAATACCATGATGATCTCATAAGATTATAGTACTAAATTTTTTCTATACGTTTTCTATATTTAGATATGCAAGTGCTTACCATTGTGTTACAACTCCCTAGAGTATTCAGTGTAGTAACATGCTGTAGGATTTTGCAGCCTAGGAGCAATAGGCTCTACCATGGACCCTAGGTGTGTGGTAAGCTATACCGTCTAGATTTGTGTAGGTGAACTTTATGATGTTCACACAATGACAAAATCACCTGTCAACGCATTTCTTATAATGTATCCCTGTCATTAAGCAACACATGGCTGTACTTGTACGGAGAGCTTATAGTTTAGTGGAGGATTTTCCCCAACTTACAAATTTAAGTACAATTATTAATAGAACTCATGTAGGGATTGCTCATTCTGGTGAGAGCATAGACAGATACTTAGAAGAAGGTTTCAACCAGGAATTAAACTACTCTAAGAGGCAGGAGCTTGACTTTATTTCATTTCTGTCTGCACTCTTGCCCTAAAATTGGAAAATTTTCAGTTCTAAGCCAATGTTTTGTTCATTGTTAAGCATTCTATAAAATGTTAAATCAATTTTTGTTTGTTTGTTTGTTTTGACTTGAAAAGTAGATAGTGGTTACCTCCTTTTGAAATTAGCACACAAATAGGTGTATGCTGCTTGATTTTATCTCTAAACCAAGTATCTCAAAAACTGAAAGTCCAGCAGGGATTAGATCTTCTATGTGCCAAAAGGGTAATGATTTTGAGGCTGAACTTTAGGCTTTTTCCAAATTTTGCTTCCCAAATCTAAAACAAACAAACAAAAAATATACACTGTGTATGAAGACAAAATTAAATAAAATCTGGCTCAAATTTAGTGCAATGGTACTAAATTGATCAAATAGTATTTCCCAACTTATGACCAAGTTTAAATCAGGCAAGAATCTAGGTGCCCCAGTCTGGTGATGGTTTTTGCCCTCTCTTCCAAGAGCACCCTGTACAATGCCGAACACACAAGGCTGTACTCAGTGTGGGTAGCAATAATATATGTCTCTGACCTTATTTCAAAGCCAGATATCATGTTTTATGAATGATATATTGTTCTATATTTTGTACACCTCTTCTACTTTCCACCATATGATTGAAAATGGAAGGTAAAATAAATCATTTAAGCCATTTGAGATGTCACTCAACAAGAAGTTCCTAAATCCGGAGAAATGAATTGCTTTGAAAAGCAGGAAAAAAAGTCCTTATTTCTCTCTTGTCTGCTTTTTCTTCTGAACAAATACACAAGATGAGATTGACAAAAACATCCAATAGGATGGAGAAAAGAATGGGGTTCACATTGCTAAGCAATTCATGCAGTGATTTATGACATAACTAACAAACTATTTCCCTGCATGTTTCATTATTTGTATTAGTCAATGGTGTGTAAGAAGCATATACCTAAGTATGTACTTCCGTGGGTATTCTAAGGAAACCCTCGTGACTGTCTTCTAGTGCATTATTTATTGCTTTTTCTCAAACGCTAGGGCTTGTATGCTGTGGGAAATTTCCTGCCCAGTGATGAGAGTATGTTTCAGCACAGAGACGCCCTCAGGTCTCTGACAGACCTCAATCAAGATCCCAACCGAGTTTTATCTGCTAAAAATGGTAGCAGCAGTGATGGAATTGCTCATACGGAAGGCATCCTCAACCGAAACCACAGAGATGCCAGCTCGTTGACAAACCTCAAAAGAGCGAATGCTGATGTGGAAATCATTACTCCACGGAGCCCCATGGGGAAAGAGAACATGGTTACCTTCAGCAATACCTTGCCGCGAGCCAATACCCCATCTGTAGAAGACCCTGTCAGAAGAAATGCGAGCATTCACGCCTCTATGGATTCCGCTCGATCAAAGCAGCTCCTCACCCAGTGGAAGAATAAGAATGAAAGTCGAAAGTTGTCCTTGCAAGTTATAGAGCCTGAGCCTGGACAGTCACCACCAAGATCCATAGAAATGAGGTCAAGCTCAGAGCCATCGAGGGTAGGGGTGAATGGAGACCACCATGGTCCTGGCAATCAGTACCTCAAGATCCAGCCTGGCGCTGTCCCCGGATGTAACAACAGCATGCCTGGAGGGCCCAGAGTGTCCATTCAGTCCCGTCCTGGGTCCTCACAATTGGTGCACATCCCTGAGGAGACTCAGGAAAACATAAGCACCTCCCCCAAAAGCAGCTCTGCTCGGGCCAAGTGGTTAAAAGCTGCTGAGAAGACTGTGGCCTGTAACAGAAGCAACAGCCAGCCCCGAATCATGCAAGTCATAGCCATGTCCAAGCAGCAGGGTGTCCTCCAAAGCAGCCCCAAGAACACTGAAGGCAGCACGGTCTCCTGCACTGGCTCCATCCGCTATAAAACCTTGACAGATCATGAGCCCAGTGGGATAGTGAGGGTTGAGGCTCACCCAGAGAACAACAGGCCCATCATACAGATCCCGTCCACTGAAGGTGAAGGCAGTGGCTCTTGGAAGTGGAAAGCCCCTGAAAAAGGCAGCCTTCGCCAAACTTATGAGCTCAACGATCTCAACAGGGACTCAGAAAGCTGTGAGTCTCTGAAAGACAGCTTTGGTTCTGGAGATCGCAAGAGAAGCAACATTGATAGCAATGAGCATCACCACCACGGAATTACCACCATCCGCGTCACCCCCGTAGAGGGCAGCGAAATTGGCTCAGAGACGCTGTCCATTTCTTCTTCCCGCGACTCCACCCTGCGGAGAAAGGGCAACATCATTCTAATCCCTGAAAGAAGCAACAGCCCTGAAAACACTAGAAATATCTTCTACAAAGGAACCTCCCCAACACGGGCTTATAAGGATTGAGTGATGTCCATTCCATCATTTGGGCTACTCCCAAAAGACCATATGTCGATTCTACCTGTGCTTTGTTCCAGCGAATTGGGAAGTCTCACTAAGCTACATTGTCTACCATCAGCCCAGAACTCTGTAACTTTTCAGAACTGCTATACTCAAACTTGTAGATCTCACATCAAGGAGAGGGAAAAGCACAATGCAAGAACCTAACTAACGTGATGGTGTGAAGAGTTTTCTTAAGACCTGTCATCAAACTTAAAAGGTTTTGCAGAAAGCAGTATCAAAAGAAAGTGGTTTTCTTCAAATGTATACTATTTTACTTCCTGAATGTGCCAACTTTGGGGATTTTTCTTTATAGTGAGCTGTGGGAACCCAGAACACACACGTTTTCCCTACAGCAGAGGCCATGCAGTATTATATATTCATTTTGCAGAATCTGCACCTACAGCTCAATACGGTTGGTGCTGATTATTATAGTACATATACCATGTAAACTCTCAAACTCTATTTAGCTGTGAAATAGTGGTGTGCAATTCCTTGTTAAAGAAATGCTACTTTATTAAGAAGATGCTGGCTGCTTTGTGTTAGAATAGGACACCCCGCAGCTTCTCTGTAGTGGCTCTGTCACAGTCAAAAAATGAAAAGGTTTTTGTGCGTTTCTTCAAAATTCTGCTTTCTTCAACATCAAAAATTGTGTAGGAATATTTTCAGTGAAAGGGAATAACTAGTACTTTTCTGCATAGTTTTTCTGCTGCTTACTTTTTATTTAAGTATAGGTACTGCTAATGAATCTGTTTTCTTAGTGAGTAAATTTGCATAATTTTATAAATATATTATTTTAGAGAATTTTTTAATTGTTGTGATCATATTTTGCTTTCTATGGCTTCTCCTTAACTTATTAATTTTTTGATGTTATAGATACGTTCTCCTATTTTAAAAGCAAAAATAACAATTGACATTCCTTGAGCAAAATATACTGCTGTGAATTTGCAAACAAGAAATCTGAGCCAAAACTTGACACTGTGGGTTACATTGCCAGAAATGTTGGTCAAGTTTGCCCTTAGATGTCTACAACTAGCTGGCATAGGCTGCTATCTTAACAAGCAATCTAAAAGTCCCATTTGGTTCTACATGATTAACTTTTTTTTTTCTATATCCTGCTAACCAGTAAATTAGAGCCACACTGGTTAAGTTCAACCCTTGTCTCTAAAACATTTTTGTTAATTGGACACCAAGAGGAAGAATCTGAAAAAAAAAAAAAATGCATATTGGTAAGTCAAAGTAGCTCACGGTATAAATTAAGAGTGACTTCAAAATATCTGAATAGGTGCAGTTTTAGTTTAATATGCAAACAACCATTTTTGCTACCTATCCTGAATCAAGCCTTGAGCCTAAATCAAAGGAAACCAATACCATTGATAATAAGAAGATAAAAACAAAATACTTTGGAGTGTTTTCCAACTTAAAGTATGAAGACATATTCAGTTCTTGGAACTTAGTATTAAACCTTTTTTACACCATTTCATAAGAATTCCGATATATACTTGATGATTGCCAATGGGATGAAAGGAAACCACAGAGATGGTTGATCTAATCTTAGCTCACTTTCCAGTAATAGAAGGAGTTGTTTACAGATGAATAGTATCACATCAATCAATTTCTACATGAAAAGGGCAGAGCTTTCTAGAAAAACCAACCTTGTAAGGCATTAGGAATTTAGCTGAAACCAGCAGAATTGAAAACTCTGGCAATAAAACATGGACTCGACTATATCCCTTCTGGCAATTTCCTCCTCAGAGAGGGGAGTGGGAATAAAATGTTGCCTTCCCCACTTCTCACCACCACCACCATCATGACGCTTCTACTGGCTTTTGCCAGTTTGTAGAGGGAAAGGTGGGTTGGTTTTAGTACTCCGAAGAACAAAAACAAACAAACAAAAACCCCTGCTACAGCATTTCAGGTGCAGTATGATATTTCCTAATCTTTCCTATTTCTTAACAAAAGATTTTAAAGTACTTCTCTAGTCATTGAAGTTTTTTTTTCTTTACATAAATATTGATATATTCTTTTTCTACTCAAAGTGCCAAAGGCTACAGTTTTTAATGACTTAACAAATTGTACCACATTGTTAAGGACATGTAATGACAGACACTAGAACTCAGACCTCTGCATGTATATTTGATAACATGTCTTTTGTAAAAAAAAAAAATTACAAAAAAATGTGTTTACATTCCACTGGTACCTTAATTTAAAATAAATCAGACTAACAGGTGGTATCTCTTCTTAGTGTTCTATTTATCTTATTTGCTAATGGGAGCACTTCTTCCTTTGTTAGGCTGTGCTTTACTGATAAAACCAAGTATTGAATAAAGAGAGTTAATTATCTTTTTAAAGTAAATAAAATTATGAAAATATATATAGTATATATAAAGTATTGTGTTTAATAAAATGTTATGCAATGTTTTCCAAACTGATAAAGTTTGTAAAGTGCTATAAATGTATTTTGTTAAGTACAGATAAAGCTATTGTGTGAGTATATTGTGCTAAAATCATAGAAATAAAGATTAGATTTCTTCATCAAAATTGGAATATTTTGGTTTTTACTTCAGAGTCTGAATAGATGATAGCTTGGCTTATAAGAAAATAACTGAGGAAATAAGAATAAATCAGAATTGATTAAATTCATAATCAATGAATTTAATACATAATACATAATCAATGTTTAGGAATGGGTTACAATTAAGAAAGAAAAGTTTCTCAATCTATGACATGTTTTCTTATTGTTTAGAATTTTATTTTATGTTTATTGAAGGAGTTTTTTATACTTTAAACATATTTTTGCATATCAATGTTACAGTGTATAAAAAAGAAAATATGAAGGACTTGACTAAGAATAGTTGATGTACTTATCTTCCCAAACAGTAGCGCCCTTTATGCCATCATGGCCATTGGTGTTGCAGCTTTTCTTAAAAGAATGCTTCACCATTAACTCCACGATATTCTTCTGAGCCATTAAGACTCATTATATGAATTTTACTGCTGATGATTTGTACATCTAACTAGAAGGTATTAGCACAAGTTTTTAGACCATAACCAGAACTTAGGATTTACTCAAATGGTCCTAAGGAGTTTGTTGAGTGATATGTGAAGTTACAAATGTCCAGTAATGCCACCAAGTTCATGTAGCTGTCCAATTGCAACCAAGCTCATACATACCAGGCAACAACATCACAATCGCTACCTGGCCAACAGCCAATGTAAGATACTGTTGATTGTAGGAAACATCCTGGTTTTAGAGAAATTAACATGTGAAAAAACAATGTGTATCTTATATAATGGGTGACATACAGTTTCTCTAGGTCTTTAAATTAAACTTCTCTAGGTCTTGATTTTTTCATTTCTAAAACGGTGACATTCAGCCATATTTCCCTTTCTAAAGGATGTCCTAAAGTTCTCAATTTCTATGGATTATCATTATGTATTTTATCCAATGAGCAAAAACTGGTAAGAAAATAGGAAATAACCTAATGATCTAAAATAAGTAACTAATTAGTATTGCCATCTTTGACTACAAGGTTAATAGAAGCAAGCCAACTGGGGTTGCTGAAAGCCTACATCAACCATTTCACCACATAGCATATCAAAACAGGTGGCCTGTATACATATATCCCTGGTCCTAGTACCTTTCTCATGAGGCAACAGGTGAGTAGATTCTTGGTTATTATATACTTAGGAAGCTATCATTAAGGGCCCTGTTATTTCTGTCTTTTATAGGTCAAGTCTTTACTTGATGTCTATGGGTAATTTCATATTACAGGTCAAAGGGAATATGAACATGTATGCATGATTCAGAGAGTAATTTACTTAAAATAATATGAATGAAAAATAAAAATGAATTAAGATGATTTAATCTAAATTTAATCTAAAAAAAATCAACAACCATGACTTGGAAAATTGGCAAAGGCCTTTTTGTGACTGGATATTTCATTTCCTCTGCTTAAATATGTTTCTGCCTTTATTCTGTAAAAAGTTTCTAAAATGCTCTAGGATCAGATGTTCCCATTTGAAGAAAGCATATATTTCAGTAACAGTATATAGATTGCAAGTAAGATCTATTTATAGAAGATCCCCATTGATGATACTTTCAAGTTGAAAGAATATTTAGATGAGCCATTTGATTTAGAAATGACTTTTATTTCACTGTCCAAACAATTGTTAGCCAAAGAAAGTTCCTAATTTTGTGTATTTGTGCACCACAGTTAATGACAAGTGAAACTGTAACTCTACCACCAATTCTACTTAATAAACTTGAATGCCCTTTTCATCTCCTTTACTCCCCTACCTTAAGATTCTGTCATTGCCTATGAGAAAAATGTATCTAAATTCTAAAGTTACATTTTTAAAATGGTACAACTGGCCATTAGATGAATGAGTTTAAAGAAGAGAAAATATGAAAATTGCATTTGTATAATATCTCATTTTCTATTTATCACCTTTTATGCCTTGCTACTTCCTTATAAAAGTGAAAGAAAGGAAGTCAAGGATAAGTCTCTTTGTCATTAAAAAGATGATATAAGGCCAGGCATGGTGGCTCACACCTGTAATCCCAGCACTTTGGGAGGCCAAGGCAGGCGGATCACCAGAGGTTAGGAGTTCAAGACCAGCCTGGCCAATGTGTTGAAACCCCATCTCTACTAAAAATGCAAAAATTAGCTGGGCATGGTGCCAGGCACCTGTAATCCCAGCTACTCAGGAGGCTGAGGTAGGAGAATCCCTTGAACCTGGGAGGCAGAGGTTGTAGTGAGCAGAAATCATGCCACTGCACTCCAGCTTGGGCGACAGAATGTGACTCTGTCTCAAAAAAAAAAACAAACAAACAAACAAAAAGAAAAAACAAAAAAAGAAGAAAAAGAAAAGAACAAAAGATGATATAGAAGTGACATCCATCATTTATAATCCACCTGATTGACCCCAACTAGATCCAGTTTAACTTTTCCTTTCATGAATCATGCTTTTAAGGTCAAATCTAAAATATAAAAATAATTCTCAAAACTCAACAGTAGAAAAAAACAGAGCAAATAAAAAACAGTAAAAAAGTAAAATAAAAATGGACAAAAATATGTACAGAAGTTTCACCAAAAAAGCATGTACAGATGGCAAATAAACACATGAACAGATATTCTGCATCATTAGCCATTTGGAAAATGCTAATCACAAGCACAATGAAATATAACTAGTCATCTATGAGAATGATTAACATTAAAAATAGTAATAATATCAAATACTGGTAATAATGTGGAGAAACTGAATCACTCATATACTGCTGGTGTGGATGTAAAAGGTATAACCACTCTGAAAAACAGACTTATAATTTATTTTAAAAGCTAAGCATACACTTAACCATACAACCCAGCAATTGTACTTTCGGGCATTTATCCGACAGAAATGAAAACTTATCTGCCCACAACAAAAATGGTTCATATATATTCATAGTTTCTTTATTACTAATAGCCAAAAACTAGGAATAACTCAGGTGTCTTTCAATGGGTGAATGATTAAACAAACTATTATATAATCATATCACGGAATATTATTCAGCAACAAAAAGAAATGAACTATTGATAAACCCACCAACTTGATTGAATCTCCAAGGAATTATATGGAATGAAAAAAGTAACACCAAATAGTTATGCAATGTGTGAATTATCTCATGCAATAAACAGTATAGACACAAGCAATCTGTATTTGAAGAGGTGGATTTTCATCTTTAATACATTGCTTTCAAGGTTGTTCTAACTGCCACAATTTCCAAGCATAAGTAGGATGGGAGTAGGAGGGAGGAAGTCAAGGATAAGTAGCTTTACCTTTAAGAAGATGCCATAACTGGTATCCATTATTTATGATCTACCCAATTGGCCCAAACTATTAGGTTGGTGCAAAAGTAATTATTAGGTTGGTCCCATTGAAAGTAATGGCAAAAACCGCGATTGCTTTTTCACCAACCTAACAGACCACCTTTCTGCAAGAGAGGCTGAAGAACGTACTCTCTAGCTGAGAGGCCCTGGGCCCAGCTAAAATTGTGCATGTGTCTTTTCTAAGTAGGTAGAAGAGGATGAGAATAATTCCTGGGGACTAATGATCAGTCTCTGTCATACCAGCTTCAAAACACTTCACAATCTAACCTACAAATTCATATAGTCTACTACTTCTCCAGGAAAACCTGTTTGATAGATAGATATGTAGATAGACAGATATACACAGAGTTTATTTTTAGCTCCCTTTCTTAAAAGTCTTCACTACTCCTTTTAAAAATCCCCTTTGGTCTTCAATCTTAAATCTCAATCTTCGTCTATACAATTTTAGAGCTGGAAGGAAACTGAAGGGATTTACTCAGTCATGCAACTGGTAGGTGTCAGGGAGGCACTGAGAGCAGGGAACAGCTGTGTTCTGCTAACTTTTTCATTCCTCAAGATTAGCACATCATCCCACCACACAGGTTAGACATTCATTAAACATTTTTAAATGAATGAATCAAATAATTAATCTTCTGACATCACTAGAGTCAGTACATTTTTTAAAAGGGCTAACTTCATCTCTCCTTTTGGAAACTACTTAAAGATCCTTGATCTGTATGGCCAATGCATTTACTTAATCATACAGTTTATATGATTAATCAATCTGATAAATGAGACATTGAATATTTACTACACACTAAACTATAAGTTCTTTATAAGCAGTTCTAGCACAACAGGTATTTAATAGATATAGAATAATTGAATGAGTACAATGTGCTCTATCTACTGTGAATAAAAAATCAATAAAATAAGTAAATTGAGACTTATTTGGAAGAGAAAGGAATGGTTGTCCATGCGAGTGTGCCCTGAAGTTCCAATTTCTCAAAAGTCCACTCTGAGACCCTGAAGCCAAGCTTATGCTATTTATGTTTTTATCTTTTTTCTTATTTGAAGCATGTTTAAAATGTGTTGACATAGTATAAGCCAGATTTCTTGGAACAAGCTGTTTTCTCACAATACATATGACTTAGCAACAGTTGTTTGTTCAGATGTTCCCACCTCCACAGTCATCTTTGTGGAGACAAGTACTAATAAAGTATACCTACTTATTCCAACATTTAAAAAGCAAAAACAAAAAAGCAGAAAACCCTCTTTATAGTCAAGCATGCAAGGTTTTTTCTTAATTCAAAATCAAATAACAGACCAGGACCTACAGGGATATCTTTGTACCTGGCATATCTACTGCTCTCTTCTTGCTACTCAGTGTGCCACTCAAATATCACAATATTTTTCAGAATTCTAGAGTAGTGAGAGTCTTTGAGGTCAGACTGACAAGTATTCAAATTTCAGCACCACCTACTGTGTGCCTCAATTTTCTTACCAGTACAATAAGTATAATAATTTAGGGTTGTTATGGTGATTAAATGAATAAATATAGGTACAATATTTAAAATATTGTGTGACATTTAGTAAGCAGCACATAAATGTTCTTTCTTATTTTTATTATTTGGAAGTGTTCAGTGGCTTCTCTATCTCCAGTCCTCACTTCTCCCTAGAATTCTAGATTCAAATATGTAACTCCCTACTTCATTGATATCTTTACTTAAATATCTGTAACTACCTCATATTTAACATTTTCAAAATACACTTCCTGATGTCTACTCCCAAACTTGTTTCTTTCTGTTAGTAATATCTGTCCACCCTCCCACCACAGCTGCTAAAGAAAAATTCTAAACTCTATCCTTAATCCATTCTTTTCTCTCACCATTCTCTCTCAAACTAAGTCTTATCAGCTCTTCCTCCAAAATACAACCCAATTGTGATCGCTTTTTCCTATCATCACTGCCTTTACCCTTAGCTATCTCACCATCAACTCTTGATACTCTTATCCAGGCTTGGTGCTCCCCTTATAGTCTTCAGGTGGCAGTGAAGGTGAACTTCTTAAAAATAATCAGATCAGATCTCCTCCAAATATTATCCAAATGGCTTATGGAAACTCAGATTCTAAAAAGATTGAAACTTCAGATATAACTATCCAGTTTCCTTCATTGGCATATAGGTTTCCTCATGAACAAATCTCAATATTCAGTGATGTTATCTATGAGATAGAGAAAGTAGAATGAATTCAATCTGAGCAGAGGACCGAGTAAGAAAAGACTAAAGACTGCCACTGACACTTTTACTTCAATGACATTACTCATGGGATCTAAGACTATCTAGTGACCTCAATTAATCAACAGTTACCTCTATTATTAACGCCTCAAAACAATTATTTTAGTTATACAATTGGTAAATAATTGTGATTCACATTCAACATGTCTATGTTTCAGGCACTCTGTTAGATTTAAATCTTTCAACATTTCATCAGAGTGATAGAAAATGGGTTTTCAAAGTTCCCAAAAGTTCTTCAGTTTATTTGGTAAGAATAAGAAGTGTGTGTGTGTGTGTGTGTGTGTGTGTGTGTGTGTGTGTGAGAGAGAGAGAGAGACAGAGAGAGAGAGAGAGACTTAAAATCACAGCCTTCCGGAGCATAATTCTATTAACTGCCATCTACTTAAAAAAATTAAACATCATTTAACATATGTCCAAGTTGCCAGATTGTTAATATTAAACTCTTCAATATACATATAGCAAGGTCAAAATTTGCGCCTTGCATACAAATATACAAAAAATGGCAGAATGGCTTTTTTACCATTACTATTCTCAGGCTGCTTTGAAACACCCCACCTTGGTGGTAGTCTGGAGATTATGTACCAAAAGTGTCAGTTAAAGGTATATCAGCCACTTTTCCTACAAGTCTCTCTTGGATAAAGGCTTCAGGGAACAAGACAAAAAGGCTAATGTGTCCAGATGACAGTAGGATTAGTCATAACTAGCCGATATACCAAATCTTGAATTTGATTATGAGCCCTCACTAGCTTAACTTCCACGTCTTTTGATGCTGCTTGTACCTGCTGCTACAGTGGGCAGCCAGAAAAAGTGAGGTCTGTTCTCTCAGTGACTTGGGTCCTGTGATTATCCTTCACTGACTTGACACTATCCCTTCACTTGTTGGAATTCCAGATTCTCTGAGTCTCAGCCATATTTTCTTTCCTACTCCAGGTGAGGACATGCTGCTATGGAGGCACCTCACTCACCTCTTTCCACAGAATTCCAAGGCAGACCCATGGCCTTCAACTTAGTTGTCTCCTGTGTTTCTAATGAGCATATCTGGGAAATTCTGTTGCCTACACACCACAGGAGAGGCAAGACTCATGGGGCATTTCTTCTGATCCTCTCTGTTTTATTCCTTTACTAGCAATTTCCAACTAAGCATTGCACCTCAAGTTTATAAACATGAATAAAACACCATTTCTTTTTTGAGGAGTTCATAAGCTGGTGAGGAAGAAAAGGATAAAACGGGTCATTTGGTGAGGTAAGTCTCAAGGTACAACTGGAACATGAAGATAGGAATGGTTTCCCTCTCTTAGATCCATGTTGGCCATTAGAATCCCTAAGACAGGAATTCTGGTCTGCAATGATAGCACTTATAAGGTAGTAAATCTAAAATCAGGGCAATGTCATTCAAATGTGATTCTCTCTGCAACTTCGATGGTTTCCTTGTCTTAGAAAAAAGATATCAAAAACTCCCCCTTATCCCAAAGACTGAAGTCAACTAATCAAGACAGACTCTCTACTGCTGCTGGACATACACAGACTTAAAGAAGATACTAAAGAATGGAAAAACAAAGGTTTCTAACCAACTGCTAAAAAACTGCTTACTGCAATGAAAAGCCAGGTTAAAGAAAAAGAACTCAGAAAGTTAAACTCTTCACAAGGGCCCATAGTGGATCACCGATGCGCCCTTGTGAAGAGTTTAACTTTCTGCATTCTTTTTACTTAGATCACAGTTTCTCATTTGCTTCTATTTATTTAAGTCTCTTAAAAACACTTTTTCCTTTTTCTTCTCTCTGTTGAGCAAAGCTCTAACTTATCTCCTACTGACAGGAGCTAGTCTCACCCCATGCCACCTACCATTTTTGTTTGTTTGTTTGTTTGTTTGTTTTGAGACAGAGTCTCGCTCTGTCGCCCAGGCTGGAGTTCAGTGGCCGGATCTCAGCTCACTGCAAGCTCCGCCTCCCGGGTTCATGCCATTTTCCTGCCTCAGCCTCCCGAGTGGCTGGGACTACAGGCGCCCACCACCTCGCCCGGCTAGTTTTTTTGTATTTTTTAATAGAGACGGGGTTTCACCGTGTTCGCCAGGATGGTCTCGATCTCCTGACCTCGTGATCCGCCCGTCTCAGCCTCCCAAAGTGCTGGGATTACAGGCTTGAGCCACCGCACCCGGCCGCCACCTACCATTTTTAAGGCTCTACTTAAGTGTTAGAATAATGCTCTGGGAGTAGAGGTTCTGGGAAGAGTCTTTGGAGCCCTTTGGCTACCCAAGTCCACCAAGAAATTTAAATTTGGGCCATTTGAGATTTCCCCATCAGAATGAGCTGCAGATAAGTTCCATTACTCTTCCAATGGGGTAACTATTGAACATCCTTCCACCCCCTCTCTCTAATGTGAATGTATTTCTGTTGAGATATTACTTTTATCCTTCATAAGCATCGCTATCTCAGTTTTCATCCTCTTCTCTTATGTCCCTTTCTTGAGATTTTGTATCTCTTCTTCTCGGACAGGCTTCTCAGACTTCTTTTTTATTTCTTGGTTTTCAAGGACAAGTGTTTATTAGCTTTCATTTTATTCTTGACACAGTGTCCTTGGTTTAGTCTTCATTTTTCTTTGGTTTACCATGTTTCTTTCCTTCTGGGTTTTTCTCCTCCTCTCCCAACCCCAAAAACATTTACATAGGTTCCAAGCTGGTCCCTTTCTGATAATACTCACGTTTAAATCTGAGCTGTTCTTCTAGAGACAACTTTTTGTCTAGAGATTGTGTGGAAACATCTTCACTGCCCTCTTGTCTTAAAAAAAAAATCCAGGATTGTTTTTAAAAACACATATTTTTCTAGATTATACTTAGCATGGTATAGACCTATTTTTTAATTTTTTTCTAGTTTTCTAATCATGTGTTGATTAATTCCTTTAAAATACAGAAATCTCAGCTAAAATTAAAACTCACCCTTAAATACAACATCAGCATCATATTTAAACAGTACAGGCAACAATTTAGGAATGCATGAAATGCACACACCCACATAAACACAAAACATACATACACAATATAACAAAAACATGCATATACAATATAACAAAAACAAGATCTAAATGTTTTCTTTATACAAAGGTAAGTTTAATTAAGATTAACTAACAAGCATTACATATAATAATTTTAAAATTCTAAGCCAGTAAAGAATTTTCACACATTAGAATACAAGATTTTTAATGAAGCCTGTGGGTTCAGTGAGGCAGCCTCTTCCCAATTCTGAACTACACAGTTAAGAAATATTTAGCCTCCCTTTCTGACAAATTTCACTGCCTGACAGTATTCTGGCAATAGCTATAATATTTTTGAAACATAAACAACGGTATATTTGACCTGATTCAATCAAAAATCATTTAAAGCAAGCAACATATTTAGCATAAGATTTTCTTGTAATTTTTATCTTTTTATAGTCTCAAACTACCACTTTTCTCCTAGGCCTACCTAATACTGCCCCTACTCACTACTCTAACATTTACACCGAAATTATTTAATGGATTCGTGTTCATTTGTTTCCCCAGAATAACTACCCACTGTAGGAACTCTAATGCCACTTTCTATTCTAAAAGCATTTAAAACATGTCAGTAACATGCTAAAATATGAAGTTTCCTTACAGTTTTTTTTCAGGGGGATGGTTTGGATTTTTTTTTTTTTTTTTTTTTTTTTTTGGCATTTGATCACTCTTCCTCCTCTTTAACCGCTCACTGTTTCATAAATCACAGCAAATATTTCTCCATGATATTTTTGGAAAAAAATCCGGAAGAAGAGAACATTTTTGTCAACCTTTTTGCCTAAATGCCAAATATCTGTGAGTGCTATTCTTGTACCCAAATACCCAAAGTAGATCCTATTTTTTGGTGGCCAGCAGTACCTTCACCATAGAAACAGCTATCTGGCTACAGTTGTACCTGTGAATCACATATAGGTAGTGAAGACAAGTTCCCAATTCTACAACACGTTTTAACCCATTCAGTACACAACAGGTGTCCTACACATATTGATCACTCCTTGTTTCACCTACTTCATTTGAATGGGAAAGAAAACATCCAGTTAAAGATAGTCACTTGACCACATGCATTTAAATTCTCTCCCTCCCAAAACTCTAGTAAAGCAAATGTAGAAAAGCAAACAAATAAAAAATAATTACCTACAAAGACAAGGAAAATGGAAGAGAATGTAATAGCAGATGAATATTTTTAAATCATTTTGTAAAAATGTAGACACTAGAGTGGTAGCTATGTTAGTAAATTAAAAAAAGAAAAAAAGAGATTTGCAACCTATGTACCTATGGAGGAGTAAGCCTAAAAAGAAGAAACTCTTGAAAGACTCAGCTCTCAAAGACTGTAGTATCTTCAGTCCACAGGGGTAGATTACACAAATAAAATCAAGTGGCCTTATAGAAAGCATGTACATAGGTCATTTGTCCTCCCTATATCCTTTCTCTATGTGCAGCCATCAGTCAACCCCTTCCATAGAAAAGACTGGGGTATTATATTTTGGATAAATAACACAAATGTGAGCTGCAGTGGGGGCCAGTTGGATGTGTAAGTCTCAAAAAAAGGGGCATGTGAAGTCTGACTTATAAGATCCTCATTCCACATTTTTGGCAGAATACTGAAATTAGCTAATATAAGTCCCACCTTCCCAACCAAGCTTCAGATTGGATGATTTTTCTCTGAAGAAGTGGAAGAAATTAACAGTTCCATGCAAAGTATTCCCACATGCTGACATCTGAAGATCCTTACTCAAATGGTTGACTTACTCCTTGATCTTTCTAGAGTATACCATTAATCAAAAGCATTGCTCATCCACACAATTTCCAACCAATACTTTAGTGTTTTGTAATAAATATGAATGGATAGCCAAACTTAGCATTATATGTTTGTTAAAAACTTCCATGTGAAAGATAAAGACCAAAACAAAACAAACTATAAAATAGTATTCAGAAAAAACAAAAAATTCAGATAGGAGAATAAATCTTTGTGAGAAAACTATAATTAAATTCCTCAGAGATAACAGAAGATATTACATCTATGAAACAGGAATAAGATGCATGAAAATAAGCTAACCTGAGAATAAGAATTCTTGAAACTAAAAATATGATAAAAATATGATAAAATTTGTTATCAAAGATTTAAAAGGCAAAAAAGCAAGTAAATCTCCTGGAAATTAGAGGAAAACAACAAATAAGCAATAGAGCTGAAAGGAAAGGAAAGGAAGGAAGGAAGGAAGAAGGAAGGAAGAAAGGAAAAGAAGAAATGAGGAAAAAGAAAATGAGAGTAGTAATCCTAGAAGTCCAATATAAAGGGAAAAATATTGAATAATACAAGGATTATTTTCTGAACTGAAGGACCTAACAGTATAACTTGAAAGAGCCCATGAACTATACAAAGAGATAATAAAAATAACCACACCAACATACCATCATGAAATTTAAAAGAAAGAAAATAATCTAAATGCCTCTTGAAAGAACAAGAGAGAAAGAAACAGAAATGAAATAACATCAATCTTCTCCATTATTAACACCCAATGTGAGAAAATAGTTGAGTAAAATTCATAAGTTTAAAATTGAGAAAGAAAATTATTTTCAATCTAGGATAGCATAGCTCACCAAACCATCATGTAAAGGTAACATGTAAGTAGTAAAAATAAGAAGCCAGAAATGTGTAGTCTCAGAAAATTTATTCCTTACACACTCTTTAATGTCTTCATTAATTCATTCATTTAAAATATGTAATGAGCAATGTATATCTGATTTTTGCTAGTATCATGCTGTTTTGATTACTATAGCTTTGTAGTATATTTCAAAATCAGGTCATGTGGTGCCTCCAGCTTTGTTCATTTTTCTCCACACTGCTTTGTCTATTGGGATCTATGGTGGTTCCACACGAATTCTAGGATTGTGTTTCTATTTCTGTGGAAAATTACATTGAAATTTTGATGAGCATTGCATTGAATATGTAAATAACTTTGGGTAATACTGGACATTTTACCTAAATTCTTCCAATCTATGAGAATCGGATATCTTTCTATTTATTTGTGTTGTTTTCAGTTTCTTTCTTTAATGTTTCACAATTTTCAGTATACAGATCTTGAATCTTTTTAGTTAAATTTACTCCTGTCTTTTTTTAATGCTATTGTAACTGAGATTGCTTTCTTGATTTCTACTTTCAACAATTGTTAGTGGATAGAAATCCTGCTGATTTTTGTATGTGGATTTTGTATTCTGAAACTTTATTGAATTCATTTATCCGTTCTAACAGTGTTTTTAGTGGAATCTTTAGGGTTTTCTATATACAAGCACATTAGCCAATGGAATCGGATGAAAAGCCCAGATATAAACCCACGCACTTATGATCAATTAATTTTCCACAAAGGTGTCACAAACACACAATGGTGAAACGACAGTCTTTTCAAAACAAATGGTGTTGGAAAAACTGGACATCCACATATATAAAAGTGAAATTAGATCCTCATTTTGTACCATATACAAAAATCTACTTGAAACAGATTAAAGACTTAAACATAAGACCTTAAATTGTAAAACTATTAGGATAAAACAGGGGAAAATTCTTCATGACATTTATCTGGGCAGTGATTTATTGGATATAGCCTCAAAAGCACAGGCAAAAAAAAAAAAAAAAAAAAAAAAAAAAGCAAAAAGAGACAAATGGAATCTCATTCCAAAAATATTTTACATAGCAAAGAACATAATTAACAGAGCGAAGAGACAACCCATGGAATAGAAAAATAAATATTTGCAAATCATTTGTCTGGTAAGGGGCAAATATCCAAAATATATAAGGAACTCAACTCAATAGCAAGAAAAAAAAGAAAACCTGGTAGAAAAATGGACAAAGGGCCGGGCACAGTGACTCGCACCTGTAATCCCAGCACTTTGGGAGGCTGAGACAGGTGGATCACCTGAGGTCAAAAGTTCGAGACCAGCCTGGCCAACATGGCAAAACCCTGTGTCTACTAAAAATACAAAAATCAGCCAGGCATACACCTGTAGTCCCAGCTATTCAGGAAGCCGAGGCAGAAGAATCGCTTGAACCTGAGAGGTGGAGATTGCAGTGAGCTGAGATCACGTCACCACATTCCATCCAGCCTGAGTGACAGAGGGAGACTCTGTCTCAAAGCAAAAAAACAAAAAGACAAAGAACATGAACACATAAACAGTTCTCAAAAGTAGACATATGAATGGCCAATTGATAGATGAAAAAATGCTCAGTCTCCCTTATCATCAGAGAAATGCAAATTAAAACCACAATTAGCTATCACCTCACACCTATTAGAATGGCTATTATCAAAAAGTGAAAAGATCACAAATGTTGGCAAGAAAAGGAAACCATTACACACTGTGTGAATGTAAAGTAGTATACCTGTTATGGAAAACAATATAGAAGTTCCTTAGACAACTAAAACTAGAATTACCATAGAATCCAGCAATCCTACATATGGGTATATATCCAAAGAAATTGAAATTTGTATGTTGAAAAAATATCTACATTCCCATGTTCATTGTGGTGTTATTCACAATAGTCAAGATATAAAAGCAACTTAAGTGCCTGCCCGTGGATCAATGGATAAAGAAAATGTAGCATATACACATGATGGCATACTGTACAACTTTTTTAAAAAGCAGGAAACTCTGTCATTTAGAACACCCTGGATGAACATAGAGTACATTAAGTTAAGTGAAATCAGGCAGGCACAAAAGACACATTCTGCATCTTCTCACTTATATGTGGAACCCAAAGAAGTCAAACTCAAAGAAGCAGAGATGGATACCGGAAGTGGGGGTAAGAGGGTGGAAAAAGGAGATATGTGAGGCAAAGGATAGAAAACTTCAGTTAGACAAGAGAAATAAGTGTTAGTGACCTATTGCACACCATGGTGACCATAGTTAATTATAATATATTTTATATCTCAAAATTGCTTAAAAGAGTAGATTTTAAATGTTCTCACCACAAAAAAAAGTAAGGTGAGATAATGAATATGCTAATTCACTTTAATTATTCTACAATGTCTACATATATCAATATCACAATTGTACTCCATAAATATATACAATTGTTTTTGTCAATTAAAAATAAATTAAAACTAAAATATTTAAAGAGTATCTCCTACACGCTAAATACTATTCTCTGTTTTTGAGGTGTAGCATGGGAAAAAAAGTTTCTTATTTCATACTGCTTAGAAAGTGCTGGAAAGTATGCTTTAACAAATGAGAAAGTAAATGAGAAAGAAGATATAGGATCCAAAACACAATTCTAACACACAGAAATACTGAAGGGCAGTCTCAGGAGTCTAGTTGTAACCAGGTGCGGAAATCAACTAGTACAAACTGAAGAAGGAGGCTGGAGGGTGGATGGTGAGATGTCATTAGAAACAGAATTCAGCTGAGTCGTCTGAAATGTTTGAGCATCTGGAAGAAATATTGCTAGAAATTTGACAGATCTCAGAGCATTTTGCAAAAAATTACCAATTAGACTTTTAAAGAAAAACTAAGAAAATAAAAAAGGCAACTATTAAAACTTTTGAACCAAAAAAAAATTAAAAAGTAGATTTGTACATGCTTGACTCCACAGCAAATAAAATTTACATAATAATATACATACATGAGCACCAACCATTGCCTTAATATAAATTTTTGCAACAGGAAGGTCATTGGTGACTCTGATGAGGAAAGTGCTAGGGGACTTGCAGGAGAGAAGGACCTGATTGGAGTGGGTTCAGGAACAAATAGGAGAGGAACTGGAGACAGCAAATGTAGGCAATGCTTTCAAAAAGTTTCAGCAAACATTTATCTCAGCATCATTAAAGATTTTTATTTTTGTGCAAGTTGGAATTAGTACTTCCAAAAATGCTGAAACTATACATTATATGAAAAACATATGTAAATTTATGTTTACATGTTATTTAAAAGTTGATCCAGTCTGGGCACAGTAGCTCACGCCTGTAATCCCACTACTTTGGGAGGTCGAGGAAAGAGGATCACTTGAAGCCAGGAGTTCAAGACCAGCCTGGCTAACATCCTGTCTCTACTAAAAATTAAAAAAATAAAAGCACCTACCTGTAGTCTTAGCTGCTCAGGAGACTGAGGTGAGAGGATCACTTGAGCCCAGGAGGTAGTGGTTATAGTGAGCTGAGATTGTGCCACTGCACTTCAGCACGGGTGACAGAGAAAGACCCTGTCTCAGAAAAAAAAAAAAAAAAAAAAAGGTTAATCCAGTTAAGAACTTTCACTACACACCCCTCTTCCATCATCAAATTTTGAATATCTCAATTTTAAGACTTCAACTGAAGGATATACACCAACTAAGTGAAAGGAAAGGTCTTAATCTACATTTATCTATAAATAGAAATTGTTTATATAGTCAGCTTTCCTTGTCCAGGCCAAATGTCCTAGTCAAGTTTCTCCACCTTGCTGATTCTAAATGCTAAATAATGGCTATGACAGAGAAGGAGGTGCTTCACTAGCTAAGCAAATCATTTTCTGCTAAGCAAATCAAAATGGTAAAGCATTACAGATGACAGGCTATTTTCTCACTTCAAATTGATGTTGAGTGCATATAATCATGCTCAGTCTTGGGGTTCTTTCATTATCAAGATTAATCATGACATCAGCATTTTTAAAAGCTGTTTTTCTTTAAATAGCCATGAAAGTTAGCCTCAGTGATAGGACTGGCTTCTATTCCAGAGACTTCTAATGAACACCTAGCAATCAGCAGGCAATCATGTTACTCCCTGAACTACTGAGAAAGTAACTGCACAATGTGACATGTTAAGAACCCTCACCCGTGTATCAGTGGCAGGTGCAATGTCATTCTGCTGAGATAAACCCAGGAGCAAGCAAAAGTGATATTCCCACAATTCCCCCGGCCCTCTGGATCTCTTCTCCCTTTACTTCCCTCAGTAAAATATTTTTACCTGAAGTCTTGACCTGTTTTGTTTTGTGATCTTTTAGGTAATGTTGTCCCCTTTCAGTCTAAGCCCCTAGTGGAGTTAAAGGCATGCCCCCAAATTCATGTAGCTGAGTGTGATCCTGATTTCCACAAACTCCATTACTCAGGTTCTGGATGCTGCAGCTGTTGAAACGAGCCAATATTTTCCTGATACCCCCATCATGTCTGCTCTATTTTTGAACTTTCCACCTCTTTCTACAGCCTATTTCCCCAATTAGATAATCCAATACCTGGGTTCCAGCTCTTGGATTAGAGCTAAATGAAATCTCCAGGAATTCCTTGTGGCATTAGTCTTGTCAATCCTATCCTCTAGATAGGATAAGATCCTTCAACATTACCCTCTAGAAGCTACAAACTTGACTGTACTTTCCATACTTTCTATTCTAGCTTCACAGTCTTTCCTCTCCACTGAAGGAAGTCCAGTATTGCTGCTAGCATGCTGCACAAATGAATCATATATTCTAATCCTGCCAGAAGAAAATACAATAATTGCAGTAATTCTGGAGTTCAGATCTGATAAACAGTAGCAACTTTCAAAACAAGTGAAATGGCATCTCAATTCCATCAGATCTGGTGATCTTTGGAATTTATTTTAAAAATGCCAGAACCTAGCTTAAGGTTTGCTATTTTATTGTTGTTGTTGTTGTTGTTGTTCTTTCAAAAGTAGTGATTAAGAGAGAACATCCACCATGTTTTCATTTCAGTTCTGTCACTTTCTACTTTGTACTAAGTCTCTCAATTTCCTTGTTTGTAAAGTAAGACCCAAACTACCATGTGCCTAGATAATTGCTGGGAATAAAGGAAAGTGTTAGGGAAGGGCCCTCAGTCTCATAGAGAATAGAAAGAGTAGCAAGACTCCAAAAGAGAAGACTAAGCAAATAAATTGACTTGTGACAATTGCACACATCCCAAGAGTAGACAAGACACACTGGATCAGAGAACAATTTATTATTCACATCACAGCAAACATCAGGAGCATCAAATAGTAGCACAAATTTCCCCAAGTCCTGTGAGGGTCCAGATGGTGATTACGGCTGGGGAACCCAAGACTAAGAGTTCAGCACAATTTGTAACAAGAAATAAACAAGCCATTTTCCCTCCAGCAGGGAGTGAGCAGGACCTAGGTATTCATGTTCTAGTCACCTCAAACTGCTTGAGACCCTACATGAAAAATTAAGTAAATGGTTCTTGATCAGAGGACACTTAGGTCTTGCAGTTAAACATATTCAACAAAGACACACATAGGCTATGGGGGAACCACAACAGACTGTCTTGTTAACAGTAAGCTTAATGAGCCTCTGATATGGCTATTTTAAACAGCACCCTGGCACATTTGTGATACTTTCACTATGTAATAAATAAGCAAAGTGATCTTTCAGGAAATTAGTCTTTTCTAACTCTATATATTTAAAATTAATTGGATTTGTCATTTGTGGGAGATATTGTATACATGTTTGTAGCTATATTTTAAAATCAGATGATAACTCCAGATTAGAGGCAATCTTGTAGAGTGAATAAGGGCTTGAGATATAGTCACCAGATTTGGATTCAAGTCCCAGGTCTGCCACTTCCCTGCAGTGTAAATCTTAGGCAATTATCCTTTGATCTCTCTGAACTTCCATTTCTGCCTCTGCAAAAAAAATTTTTAAAAATATCAGTCCAAAAACACGAGCTCACAAAGATTTTTGAGACTCGGATTGATGGTACATCTACAGTTTCTTTTAAAATCATAAAAGATTAGTAAATACCGTAAGTATAAACTAGCAAATAAATTTAGGGTTTGCTTAAAACTCATAATTTAAGTTCCTCATTATGCATTGCTGAAAGTGTAATAAATGAGATGTGATATATTCAAGTAAATCATTTCAGTGAATGGTGCAAGTATATCTGTGGATTGGCAATGTTCAATTATTTCCACCTGTGATTCAGCAGGCCGCCACCAGGAGATGGTAGCACTATTTGTGTTCTATCATTAGAATGCAACGTTTAGCTCCAATACTTGAGCATAGCAATTTAAATTATAATGAATAAGTTACTTAATATTTATTAAAATAAATAGATTGCTCAAATATTAAATATATGCATTTATATGATAACATAAAGAAAATTTCATGTAGAGGAGGATTTTAAGAAATGTAAAACCCAAACATAAAGCAGCTTGGTTTATTTAAACTAATTTTAGTCACCAGATAAATCAACACTTAGGGGAAAATGTAGTGTAGACTCTATTTTCTGCACCTGGGAGGAGGTGCTTTCCCAGTCCTTTGTAGCTGCTGCTGCCACCTAGATATGAAACTAGAGTGGGTCCCTTCCTCTCCCTCCTTTAAAGCAATGGGGCTCAGGGCACACAAAGGGCTCCAACATAGTTGTTTGAAGAGTATTGCAAGTGTTGTTATTTCTGTTGCTTTTGCTGTTGCAAGCTTGCTCAGTGCTGTGACAAGATAGAAACCAGATATTATCTGCTTTGTGCCCATGCAGAACTCTAGTACCAGCTCAGCATGTACCTGCAGTAAGTAGCAGGGTACTTGAGTCCTCAGAGTAATCTCACAAAAATCTTATTATTTTTCCTACCTTACAGATCAGCAAACTGATGAGCTGAAAGATTGAGAACTGAGATTTTAATCCATTTTATGAGATTTTAATCAATTTCTATCTTTGTTAGTCAATGGGCACCAGGAGCATAGCTGGAATGTACGCATTCATCCTGGCCCAGAACTGCAACGTACCCAAGAAGTCACCATTGTATCTCAGTTCTGTTAATGTTGCTTCAGTCCACTTCCACACATGCTTTGACAGATCTTACAGTATAATCACTGAACTGTTTCATTACCAAGTCAGAGAGAATTCTTTCAGCTTTGTGGTCTGGATTGCTAGAAATATATAAATACATGCCATGGGGGTTTGTGCATGTGTGTACATAACCTTTAAGGGAAAATATACACCTGTAAGTATGTTAGCTGAAGCTCGTAAGTAGTGGCTGTATGAATATTTTATGTTTCGTCCTGGCCATTGCTTCTGTAACCTGTTTCTAAAGTGATAAAAAGAGAGAGAGAGAGAATGCAAGAGAGGCCAGTTTCCATAGGAACACACGTAACAACGGAAAAACCTGTTAGTCTAGAAGACTACCTCCAGGTAAGCTGAACTCACACCACCAGTATTATGAGCAACACATGTACCCAATTTAGTTGCATTTCAAAACATCATCTCTAAAAACCTTCCATGGGTAGTATTCACAAATTTTTTCAAAGTATAGAAACAGGATCTATCTGACCTCTAAAAATAAAAACATTATAAATGAGAAAATGAATTACAATTTTTTATTTGTATTGGTACTATTTGAGTATAAGAAAAAAGGCCAGCATACAACATAAATACTCTAGGAGAAAATTAAGGCAATGCAAAGTAATGACTTTTTCTTAATTATTAGCTTTGTAGTACATCTAACTGCCAAACATGTTAACTACTTGAGAGAGAGCCTGAAGAGTCAAAAAATAATAAGCAATAAGTAATGTAGAACATTTATAAATTTACAAGATGAATTGCTATGAAATAATTTGATTTAGAAAAAAAGTTGGTAACTTACAAATAACTTCCTATAAACAACATAAGAAAGCAAGATTAATCTGTACTATATTTTAAGAGCCCAGAGAAAAAAATTCCATTTTAGAAAAATATGTAATTCTCCAGAACATCTGCATACAGCTTTCAAAGAGGAGTTTAGGTATTATCATTTTAACAGCAGATAAGTTCTAGAAATTTTAGTATTACCTTCTAATTCTTTCTTTTTTCTCTTCATGTCCAACTTCTGATAAAACTCTGCATCTTGTCAATTCTCTTCTTTCCCCGTGACCTCATAGCACTCTTTTCCCCAGATGCTCTAGGTCCCCACACTATAGGCTTACAATGCTCAGAAGCAGACCCACCTTGGCTTTTTTGCATTTCCTTACCCACACTCCAAGCCTTAGTGGAGGGAGAGGGTTCTCATATACCTGTTAGACAGGTCTGATTAATTTTTTTTTTATAATATCATGTGAATGACTGATGGGGAGGTCAATGTGTTACCCTTCCCAGGGTGATCTACACTTAAAAGAGATACTTAAATTAAAAAATTAATTTGCTGATGTGAATCCTTTGGAAATTGAGGAAATTTTTTAACAAATAAGTGAATAAATGAATACTCAAAGGAAGAATTAATTTATGATGTTAGAATTTCAGCAGCAACTCCACTATAAACCCCCATAATCTCCTACTTTCTATAATTTGGGCCACTATCCCCTTTACATATAGTCCTCAACTCTGCAACAAAATTTTGGAAACTTAGAAGCAATCTGATTTGTTCTTTATCACCTCTTCCCACAATACTGAATTTATAGCACTGGGCACCTTTAAAAATAGAGATAAATGTAGGGCTTAAAATCAGAAGATGTTTAAGAATCAGCAAGAGCTACCACATAACCTCACTATTCCTTTCCCACTTCTGCAGAAGACTTCAGCTTTGTCCTTGAGATTATAAGACAGAGGCTTATTTGAGAGGGTAAGAGGTCCATCCCTGAGAAGCACTCATCACAGATAGGAACAGAAATCCTTATTAAAATCTCAAAGTTACTCACCTAGGAGAATTTGACTAGCACAAGAGAAAAGTACTAAAGGGATTGATATCAACCCAGCCAGATTAACCAGATGAGGTATCAGTGAATCAAGAAAACATAATAGTCCCAGACATACATGCACCCATTAATAGAACTTTAAAGTATATAAAGCAAAAATTAACAAATCCACATTCAAAGGTGGATATTTTAACACCCTTCTCTTTGTACTTGATAGGTAGAAAAATATCCGTAAGCACACATAAGTTTTGAATAACATTGCCAAACTTGACCTAATTAATGACAGGCTGGATAAAGAAAATGTGCTACAGATACACCGTGGAATACTATGCAGCCATAAAAAGGAACGAGATCATGTCCTTTGCAGGAACATGAATGGAACTGGAAGCCATCATCCTCAGTAAACTTCTGAAGGAACAAAAAACGAAACACTGCATGTTCTCACTTGTAAGTGGGAGGTGAACAATGATAACACTTGGACACAGGGAGGGGAACAACACATAATGGGGCCTGTCAGAGGGTGGGATGTGGTGAGGGAGAACATTAGAAAAAATAGCTAATGCATGTTGGGCTTAATACCTAGGTGATGTGTTGCTAGGTGCAGCAAGCCACCATGACACACATTTACCTATGTAACAAAACCTGCACATCCTGCACATGTACCCTGGAACTTAAAATTTAAAAATATATATTTAACCGGGTCCAGTGGCTGACGCCTGTAATCCCAGCCCTTTGGGAGGCCAAGGCGGGTGGATCACCTGAGATCAGGAGTGAAAGAGTAAAACTCTTTTAGAGGTGGGGTACTAACCCCATTTCTACTAAAAATACAAAATGCATCTGGGCCAGGCGTGGTGGTGTGTGCCTATAATCCCAGCTACTCAGGAGGCTGAGGCATGAGGATTGCTTGAACCCAGGAGGGAGAGGTTGCAGGGAGTTGAGATCACACCACTGCACTCCAACTCAGGCAACAAGAGCGAAACTCCATCTCAAAAAAAAAAAAAAAAAAAAAAAAATGTAATGTTTAGCTCCAACAACTCACTACAACCTCTGCCTCCCTGGTTCAAGCCATTCTCCTGCCTCAGCCTCCAGAGTAGCTGGGATTACAGGTGCCACCACTACACCCAGCTATTTGGTTTTTTTGTATTTTTAGTAGAAATGGGGTTTCACCAAGTTGATCAGGCTGCTCTCAAACTCTTGACCTCGTGATCCACCCACCTCAGTCTCCCAAAGTGCTGGGAGCCACCACGCCTGGCCTTACCTATATATTTATTTATTTATTTACTTATACATACATACATACATACAACTACAGAATATATATTCTTTTTATGTGCACAATGAAATACTAAGATGGACCATCTGCTGGGCCATAAAACAAGTCTTGTTAATTTTAAAAGGATTGGATTCACATGTTTTCATACTATAACTGGATTTTTTAAAAAAATCAATAAGATGTCTGGAACATCCCCAAATATTTAGACATTAATCAGCTTCCTTCTAAATAACTTTGGAATGAAAAGGAAATCACTAAAGAATTAGAAAATATTTCTTATTAAATGATAATGAAGATACGAACAACATACCAAAACTAGCAGGATGCAGCTAAAGAAATACTATTGCTATACTTAGAAGGAAATTTATAGTTTTAAATGTCCATATTTAAAAAGAAAAATGCAAAGCCAATGATCTAAAGCAAGGCACTGTGCTAGACACTAGAAATACAGTGGTAACTAAAACAAAATCCCTGTCTTAGTGAATAGAGCCTGGTGCAATGGTTGTCATATGTTGGCATGAATAATCATCACCAGGAGTATTTATTAAAATGCAGAATTATTAAAGTGTAGACCAGATTACAGTTTTCCCTTATGAAGCAATCACTGTTTTGGAGATGCTCTTCACAATGAAAAGATCCATGTGACTAATAAACATATGAAGAAGTCCTCAATTTCATTACATATTAGGAAAGTGCTAATTAGAAACCACAATGAGAATTCACTACACACTCACAAGAATAACTAATGAAAAGAACAAAAAATGCTAACTGTTGCAAACATGTGAAACAACTACAACGCTCATCCTGTCAATGAGAGTTTAAATTGGTATATAACCACTTTGGAGATCTGTTTGGCAGTATCTGCTAAAGCCGAATATGTGCATTCCTCATGACTCAGCAACTCACTTCCTTAGTATCTACTCTATAAAAGTACTTACATATTGATCAAAAATGGTCAGAACAACAACAATATTCAGAGCAGTGCTGTTTGTAAGAGCCAACATGAAAACTACATAAATGTCTGTCAACAGAACAGATAAATGAATTGAAACATTCACACAATTAAATGCTATGCAATAAATACGGGGGTGGGGGGGAACTACAAATAAATGCTAAAGGTAGATAAATACCATAAAGATAATGAGTAAGAGAAGCAGCATCCATAAAAGAGTATATAGAAAATATTTCTATTCAGACAAATTTCAAAAATAGGCAAAGCTATTCCATGATGGTAGAAGTTGGAATAATGTTTAACCTTAGGAAGTGTGAGTAGTGACTGGTAAGGAACCTGAGGATAGCTTTGGGATGTTGACAATGTCCCATTCCTTGACTTGGGTGCTATTTACATGAGAGATGATATGGTTTGGCTGTGTCCACACCCAAATCTCATCTTGAATTGTAGTTCCCATAATCCCCATGTGCCCTGGGAGGGACCCAGTGGGAGGTAACTGAATCCTGCAGCAGTTTCCCCCAGGCTGTTCTCGTGATAGTGAGTTCTCATGAGATCTGATGGT
The DNA here is from genome assembly GCF_002776525.5 of Piliocolobus tephrosceles. Taxonomy (NCBI): domain Eukaryota; kingdom Metazoa; phylum Chordata; class Mammalia; order Primates; family Cercopithecidae; genus Piliocolobus; species Piliocolobus tephrosceles. The sequence continues at coordinate 122,306,719 of NC_045434.1, read as the reverse complement.
TTTATAAGTGTCTGGCATTTGCCCTGCTTGCACTCATTCTCTCTCCTGCTGCCCTGTGAAGAGGTACCTTCTGCCATGATTGTAAGTTTCCCGAGGTCCCCCCGAGCCATGCAGAACTGTGAGTCAACTAAACCTCTTTCCTTTATAAATTACTCAGTCTTGGTTATTTCTTCATAGGAGCATGAGAATGGACTACTACAAGTGGGTTCACTTGGTGAAAATTTACTGGGCTGTACACATAGAAATTGTCATATATAATATTAAAATTTTAAATGAAGGCAGAAGAAATATTCCCCCTTAATTTTATTTGACTCATAAAAGTCATCAGCAAAGTGTTTCATTGTCAGGATTTCTTATTCATAAAATTGCCAACTACTGTTCTTTTTCTCATTACATTTAGCTAAAATCACTTGTACTGCTTTGTTAGTTCTCATACTTAGTATGTACAATTTGGGTGTTTGGATAAATGAAAGGTCATTAACACTCTCAAAATCAAATAATAAAGTCAATTTTTCATGAAGAGAATTATTTTTGAGGTTCGTGATTTACTACGTAATCCCCCTGCAGTTGAGTCCAGGTAGTGTAGTCTACAGCTCCCTGAGTATAATGAAAGCTACCTGAGATATTTCCCTTTGGGAATGAAATGCATTGCTTTCTGCAACTGAGCAAGCCTATAGTGAGTCCTAATCTTCATTTTTGGAGCTATCTGATATAATTAATATGAATTTTTGAAACTAATCATTTTCCTTTTCATTTAGTAGACATATGGGAAAGCAATCCGTGTTTTTTGCCAGCCAAATTTTGAGAAGCTTTTAATTTAGCAAGAGAATATTCATAGAAACATGAATTGTCTTATGCTCCCTAGTATACTATAAACTTCCTTTGTTGTTCAGGTAAAAAAAAATCCAGTTACTCATATTGGTTTATGTAAGGTTAAATTACAAGGTGCCTTTGACTTTAGGGTGTAACTCATATTAATTTACTAAATAAAGGATATTGACTCTAACATTCTTCATGCAATTCCATTTTATAGCAGTGAATACCTACAAATGAGGAAAATCCATTCATAAAATCATTTATCAACAGAACACTTGCTTTCTTTTGTTCTGCCTTTAAAAAATTAAAGCATGTTTTAAAAGTGAAAACTAAATCCCATTGCCACCAGAATTAGCTATAATTCCTTCTGCAGTCTTACTAGAGAGTCACCATCATTAACTTGGGAATGAATACATTACTGCACCAAACATGCCAACTAAAAATATCTAGACAATTATTTGTCAAAGGATTTTATCACTTTGATGGTCATCCATTAACATTCTTGACCTGTTCCTCAATTTCACCCACTGAATTCAACCCCCATGTTTGTGTGGTGGTAGCTGTAGAAGGGATAGGTGTGGATCAAGATAACCAAATCAAAATGATCTTGGCATTGCATCTGAGGTAGGTCTAATACTGGGGGTATATAGAGAGAGTGACAATTGCTTGCCTTAACACATAGTGTTAAGCGTATTTAACACTCTCAAAGTGTATTGGAGTTTTATATTTATCCAGTTTTCTTAAAATAACCAATTTCGTGACAGCATTTTAAAATGAGAGCATGCCTAGCTTCATTACAGTTGCACAAATTTACATTAGTGGATATAATTGTAAACTGTTTTTCCTTCTGTTATTATCCCTTGAAAAAGATTCTATTTTGCATGTTTTAATAATTTTGAGGCATTGTGTGTTTTATTGGTTTTTATTCATAATACATCTTTACTTACACTTTTATGGTTTCTGAATTGATTGCTGTTTTGGTTTCTATGGTAACTCTGCCAGTTGCCTACCTATAAATAGATATTTTATAATAACAGGCTTATCAGAGTTCAATTTTTGAGAACCCTTCTGCAATAAGAAGGAAAATTGCTAGAAAAATAACATATGAATCAAGGTTTATGGAAACAGATCTCTTGTACCTGTCATAGTGTAAAAATAGAAGAGTCAAATTGAAAATTCATGTAGATGCATGCTGGCAAGCATATGGTGAAAAGAAAGGAATACTCAACCATTTAAAAAGAAAAATGTAAAATTGGGATATACTTTTACATTTGGCCTCCATTTAAAAATTCATGCTATCTTTTAAAATAACACTTATTAACTACACACAAACTACAGTCTGCATTTCTTTCACCACCTTCTTGTATTACTCTTCAATGTGACTTTGTAGAAACTCTTAGTATGGGTATTTCCCTTGGTTATATAGAAAGTATATATCATCTTCCAATTTGTTCTTTATCTTTTAACTTTCATTGTATTATGGTTTTATTTGCTATACTGACATTTTAGTTTATGTAGTCAAATATGGCAGGCTTTCCACTGTGGCTTCTGAATCTGTGCTTCACTTAGGGAGAATTTTCTACTGCAAGATTACAAACATTCCTCTGTATTTCTTTTTCATTCTTGAATAGTCTTAAAGTATATTATGTTTTTACTCCTGCGTAATTGAAAATCTGCATGTAACTTTTGACTCCCCCAAAATTTAAGTACTAACAGCCTACTGTTGACCAGAAGCCTTACCCACAAGATAAACAGTTGATTAACACATATTTTGTAAGTTATATGTATTATATACTGTATTCTTCCAATAAAGTGAGCTAGAGAAAAGAAAATGCTATTAAGAAAATCATAAGGGAGTTTTAGATATGAAGTCCTTGCCCATGCCTATGTCCTGAATGGTACTGCCTAGATTTTCTTCTAGGGTTTTTATGGTATTAGGTCTAACATTTAAGTCTCTAATCCATCTTGAATTAATCTTCGTATAAGGAGTAAGGAAAGGATCCAGTTTCAGCTTTCTACTTATGGCTAGCCAATTTTCCCAGCACCATTTATTAAATAGGGAATCCTTTCCCCATTTCTTGTTTTTCTCAGGTTTGTCAAAGATCAGATGGTTGTAGATGTGTGGCATTATTTCTGAAGGCTCCGTTCTGTTCCATTGGTCTATATCTCTGTTTTGGTACCAGTACCATGCTGTTTTGGTTACTGTAGCCTTGTAATATAGTTTGAAGTCAGGTAGCGTGATGCCTCCGGCTCTGTCCTTTTGACTTAGGATTGTCTTGGCAATGCGGGCTCTTTTTTGGTTCCATATGAACTTTAAAGCAGTTTTTTCCAATTCGGTGAAGAAACTCATTGGTAGCTTGATGGGGATGGCATTGAATCTATAAATAACCTTGGGCAGTATAGCCATTTTCACGATATTGATTCTTCCTATCCATGAGCATGGTATGTTCTTCCATTTGTTTGTGTCCTCTTTGATTTCACTGAGCAGTGGTTTGTAGTTCTCCTTGAAGAGGTCCTTTACATCCCTTGTAAGTTGGATTCCTAGGTATTTTATTCTCTTTGAAGCAATTGTGAATGGAAGTTCATTCCTGATTTGGCTCTCTGCTTGTCTGTTACTGGTGTATAAGAATGCTTGTGATTTTTGCACATTAATTTTGTATCCTGAGACTTTGCTGAAGTTGCTTATCAGCTTAAGAAGATTTTGGGCTGAGACGATGGGGTTTTCTAAATACACAATCATGTCATCTGCAAACAGGGACAATTTGACTTCCTCTTTTCCTAACTGAATACCCTTGATTTCTTTCTCTTGCCTGATTGCCCTAGCCAGAACTTCCAACACTATGTTGAATAGGAGTGGTGAGAGAGGGCATCCCTGTCTTGTGCCAGTTTTCAAAGGGAATTTTTCCAGTTTTTGCCCATTCACTAACGGCAGCAAAAGCCAAAATTGACAAATGGGATCTCATTAAACTAAAGAGCTTCTGCACAGCAAAAGAAACTACCATCAGAGTGAACAGGCAACCTACAGAATGGGAGAAAATTTTTGCAATCTACTCATCTGACAAAGGGCTAATTTCCAGAATCTACAAAGAACTCAAACAAATATACAAGAAAAAAAACAAACAACCCCATCCAAAAATGGGGAAAGGATATGAACAGACATTTCTCAAAAGAAGACATTCATACAGCCAACAGACACATGAAAAAATGCTCATCATCACTGGCCATCAGAGAAATGCAAATCAAAACCACAATGAGATACCATCTCACACCAGTTAGAATGGCAATCATTAAAAAGTCAGGAAACAACAGGTGTTGGAGGGGATGTGGAGAAATAGGAACACTTTTACACTGTTGGTGGGATTGTAAACTAGTTCAACCATTATGGAAAACAGTATGGCAATTCCTCAAGGATCTAGAACTAGATGTACCATATGACCCGGCCATCCTACTACTGGGTATATACCCAAAGGATTATAAATCATGCTGCTATAAAGACACATGCACACGTATGTTTATTGCAGCACTATTCACAATAGCAAAGACTTGGAATCAACCCAAATGTCCATCAGTGACAGACTGGATTAAGAAAATGTGGCACATATACACCATGGAATACTATGCAGCCATAAAAAAGGATGAGTTTGCGTCCTTTGTAGGGACATGGATGCAGCTGGAAACCATCATTCTTAGCAAACTATCACAAGAAGAGAAAACCAAACACCGCATGTTCTCACTCATAGGTGGGAACTGAACAATGAGCTCACTTGGACTCGGGAAGGGGAACATCACACACTGGGGCCTATCATGAGGAGGGGGGAGGGGGGAGGGATTGCATTGGGGAGTTATACCTGATATAAATGATGAATTGATGGGTGCTGACGAGTTGATGGGTGCAGCACACCAACATGGCACATGTATACATATGTAACAAACCTGCACGTTATGCACATGTACCCTAGAACTTAAAGTATAATAAAAAAAAAAAAAAAAAGAAAATCATAAGGGAGAGGAAATATACTTACTATTTATTAAGTGAAAGTGGATTGACATAAAGATCTTCATTCTTGTCATCTTCATGTTGAGCAGGCTTAGGAAGAAGAAGGGTTAGTCTTGCTGACTCAGGGGTGGCAGAGGTGGAAGAAAAATCCACATAAAAGTAAATCCATGCAGTTCAAGGATCAACTGTTTAATAGGAAGTATCAAATGTGTGCTAGTAACCTGTTCATGTACTCTTTTTTATGAACATTGGAACCAGCTAGAAGTTCCACAAAACTCCCAGCACTGTTTGCATTTAGTTTATTATTTAGTGCACAATTTACATCTATATAATGTTTAGTCTTCAATGCAGAAACATGGGATGTGCCTCCACTTGGGCTCTTCAGTTTTACGTTTGACAGTAAAATTGTAATGTTTTATTGTCTGCTTTAAAAAATTCTAGAATTGTGTAGTTTTGTGCTATTGTGCCTGAAATATTTTTCCAGTTTTTCTTTCTAATTACTTATTATCATTAATGCTACATATTCAGGCATGTTTAGCTTGCATTTTGTCATCTAACTGCATTCTCTTACTAGTTCTATCAGTTTTTTAGTTTCTTTATATATTTTTAAAACTATTAAGGCATGTTCTCATTAGCTATCTGTGTGTGTGTGTGTGTGTGTGTGTGTGTATAAAATAAAGCTTTCCTTATAGTTCATCAAGTTTTTTGTATATTTTTGAAAATAATCTCAGTATGTGCCAAAATGTCAAAGAAAAATAATACATATACATAAATGTATCAGTTTGTCTATATCTGCCCCAATTAATACATGAATAGCCAGAGACAAGGCTGATAATTCTAAAAAATAATTAACATACTATTACTCTTTTATTTTACAAAAATGATTAACCACAACTTTTTTCTAAATGTAATAAGTGTTGTACATTTTCACATGATACAATCACCACTGTATTGTGAGCACCTTGAAGTCCATCTTGTTCATTTTGGGATGCCCAGGCCCACACAGTAAACTCATCAGTGTTGTTGAATCAATCAATTAATCTTTACTGCCTTCGTTAACTTTTGTCAGTGAAAAAGCCCACAGTTTGATTGAAGCCTATGACATTTTACTCTGCTTTGAAATTGTATTTTGATACCTCATTTGGTCTTATTTCTAAATGCTTTTCACATAGAAGATGATTGTACATTTAACTGAAGAAGGTTGTTTATTTTTTTTCACTTTAATCAGAATTGGAGGGCCAACTGTGGATGTCTTACATAAGAGAACAGAAAGATCAAAAATGCCTATTCTGAAAATTGTCTGTTTTTTTCTAGAAAAAAAATATTTGAAACAAAACACTAAAATAATCTAAATATCTAGTCAGATTTTTATCTTCTCACAAAATTTGATTGTTTCACTATCATTAGAATCATACTTTCTGGGTAAATTCATGATACAAATTAATAAATTGTATTAGCTATGCTTTTTATTATACAAAATGTAAGTTACATATTCCTCACAGTGTGTTAGCATAGACAAATACAAATTATCAATAAAATTTCAGATTTATATTATACTTTCTGAGGTTTCTTCAGAACAATGATAATAACATATAGAGGATGCAAGAAAGTATCTTGATTTTATTCCAGTCAGTACAATGTTCCATTAAGGATGCATTTGTGCATTCATTTCAGGGAAGACTGTAATGAAATGCATGTCAGACATTTAATGCCTGCCAGACATTTAAGGCGCTTTGTATTTAAAAGCATGACTTGACCTTATTAGATGCCTAATAACTGAAGTAATTGTATCTTGTACTAATCAAAATGTCTTCCATTATAACAAAAATATGATTCAATTACATTATAGTATCAACTATTATTTCTGATGTTCAGAAAATTATGGTTAAATACATATTTCTGGTGCTAAAGAAACCCGGTTACATTTTTATGCCTGCAATAAGCAATGCTTTTAAAGATATGTAAGTGCTATAATTATTGGAAGGTAAAAATAGTATCAAAAATGAAATATCAGCAATGCCTTCCATTTCTTGATCTGTTCAGACAGAGGCTGTATACCTTCAACAGAGTTTATTCTGCCTATAACCACATACATGTATTTCATTTAAATAAATTACCAGAAAAATAGTGACTAAAAAAATGGGTTCTGATACTGGAAAACAATCCTTAATATCTAGTTATAGAAACTAGAAATCATAAAATGTCCATACAGTAAATTAGATTATTTCCCTAGTGTCACAGTATGTAAATGTTATCTCTGATGCCATATTTGCAATGCTGTGAAGTCTTAGACCAAACGCCTCCCACTTGCTTGCTCTCCAACCCACTTTCTGATTGGCTGTGCCTTGCCTCTGATTGTTACACGTAATAGCCTGTCTGTAACTCCAAATTGTTTGTGCTTCTTTTAAAGGCAGAAATGCTTTTCTTTATACATGGTCCAATACTTCATCTCTATGAGTTTTAGAATATGGAAATATTCAGTTCTCAATGAAAATAATAGTACTTTGTCTTGTGCTGATTTTCAAAGGGAATGCTTCCAGTTTTTGCCCATTCAGCATGATATTGGCTGAGGGTTTGTCATAAATAACCCATATTTTGAGATGCGTTCCATCGATACTTAGTTTATTGAGCGTTTTTAGCATGAAGAGGTGTTGAATTTTGTCAAAGGCTTTTTCTGCATCTATTGAGATCATCATGTGGATTTTGTCATTGCTTCTGTTTATGTGATGGATTACATTTATTGATTTGCGCATGTTGAACCAGCCTTGCATCCCAGGTATGAAGCCGACTTGATCGTGGTTGATAAGCTTTTTGATGTGCTGCTGGATTCAGTTTGCCAGTATTTTATTGAGGATTTTCGCATCGATGTTCATCAGGGATATCGGCCTGAAATTTTATGTTTTTGTTGTGTCTCTGACAGGTTTTGGTATCAGGATGATGCTAGCCTCATAAAATGAATTAGGGAAGATTCCCACTTTTTCTATTGTTTGGAATAGTTTCAGAAGGAATGGTACCAGCTCTTCTTTGTACCTCTGGTAGAATTCAGCTGTAAATACATCTGGTCCTGGACTTTTTTGGTTGGTAGTCTATTAATTACTGTCTCAATTTCAGAACTTGTTATTAGTCTATTCAGGGATTTGACTTCTTTCTGGTTTAGACTTGGAAGAGTGTATCTGTCCAGGAATTTCCATTTCTTCTAGATTTTCTAGTTTATTTGCATAGAGGTGTTTATAGTATTCTCTTCAGTTCTGCTCTGATCTTAGTTATTTCTTGTCTTCTGCTAGCTTTTCGGGAAAATTCTGGCCAGGGCAATCAGGCAAGAGAAATAAATAAAGGGTATTCAAATAGAAATAGAGGAAGTCAAACTGTCTCTGTTTGCAGATGACATGATTGTATATTTAGAAAATCCCATTGTCTCAGTCCAAAATCTCCTTAAGCTGATAAACAACTTCAGCAAAGTCTCAGAATACAAAATCAATGTGCAAAAATCACAAGTATTCCTATATACCAATAACACACAATAACAGAGAGCTAAATCATGAGTGAACTCCCATTTGCTATTGCTACTAAGAGAATAAAATACCTAGGAATACAACTTACAAGGGATGTGAAGGACCTCTTCAAGGAGAACTACAAACCACTGCTGAAGGAAATAAGAGAAGACACAAACAAATGGAAAAACATTCCATGCTCATGGACAGAAAGAATCAATATCATGAAAGTGGCCATACTGCCCAAAGTAATTTATAGATTTAATGCTATCCCCATTAAGCTACCACTGACTTTCTTCACAGAATTGGGGAAAAAACTACTTTAAATTTCATATGGAACCAAAAACAGCCCATATAGCCAAGACAATGCTAGGCAAGAAGAACAGGAGGCATCACGCTACCTGACTTCAAATTATACTACAAGGCTACAGTAACCAAAACAGCATGGTACTGGTACCAAAACAAATATATAGACCAATGGAACAGAAGAGAGGCCTCAGAAATAACACCACACATCTACAACCATCTGATCTTTGAGAAACCTGACACAAACAAGCAATGGGGAAAAGATTCCTTATTTAATAAACGGTATTGGGAAACCTGGCTAGCCACATTCAGAAAACTGAAAATGGACCCCTTCCTTACACCTTATACAAAAATCAACTGAAGATGGATCAAATACTTAAATGTAAGACCTAGGAACATAAAAATCCTAGAAGAAAAACTGGGCAATACCATTCAGGACATAGGCATGGGCAAAGACTTTGTGTCTACAACACCAAAAGCAACAGCAACAAAAGCCAAAATTGACAAATAGGATCTAATTAAACTAAAAAGCTTCTTCACAGCAAAAGAAACTATCATCAGAGTGAACAGGCAACCTACAGAATGAGAGAACATTTTTGCAATCTAAGACAAAGGGCTAATATCCAGAATCTACAAAAAACTTAAACAAATTTACAAGAAAAAACAACCCCATCAAAAAGTGGGAGAAGGATATGAACAGACACTTCTCAATAGACGTTGTTCTCAAAAGAAGTTTATGCAGCCAACAAACATGAAAAAATGCTCATCTACACTGGTCATTAGAGAAATGCAAATGAAAACCACAATGAGATACCATCTCACGAAAGTTAGAATGGCAATATTAAAAAGTCAGGGAACAACAGATGCTGGAGAGGATGTGGAGAAATAAGAATGCTTTCACACTGTTGGTGGGAGTGTAAATTAATTCAACCATTGTGGAAGACAGTGTGGCAATTCCTCAAGGATCTAAAACTAGAAATTGCTGGATTTGACTCAGCAATCCCATTACTGGATGTATGCCCAAAGGATTATAAATCATGCTACTATAAAGACACATGTACATGTATGTTTATTGCGGCACTATTCACAATAGCAAAGACTTGGAACCAACCCAAATGCCCATCAATAATAGACTGGATGAAGAAAATGCGGCACATATACACCATGGAACACTTTGCAGCCACCAAAAAGGATGAGTTCATGTCCTTTGCAGGGACATGGATAAAGCTGAAAACCATCATTCTTGGCAAACTATCACAAGAACAGAAAACCAAACACCGCATGTCCTCACTCATAAGTGGGAGCTGAAAAATGAGAACACAAGGACACAGGGAGAGTAACATCACACACCAGAGGTTGTCAGGGGGTGGGGGGCTACGGGAGGGATAGCATTAGGAGAAGTACCTAATGAAGATGATGGGTTGATGGGTGCAGGAAACCACCATGACACATGTATACCTATGTAACAAACCTGCACATTCTGCACATGAACCCCAGAACTTAAAGTATAACAAAAAAAGAAAAGAGTAAAAAAAGAAAATAATAGTACCTTCTTTGGTACAAAAGTATGTTATTTTTTATTGTAGAGACTGTCTTTAATCATACATGTCATGTGAGGTCTTACCTGATGTTAAACTATTTACCTCTGGAAAGACTTGAAAGTTTTGGAAAGCACACAACATCTTTTAAAAATAGTTTTATATGCTTTAAACTATTTGTGTCTTTCCTAAGACTGACATTTAGTACCAAAATTTGTATTCCAGTTTCAACCTCAGTTATCTACACCCTTCTCTGGCACTACACCCCTACAGAATGGTTTCCCTCATTTTGACCATCAGAATCCACTCTACAATACAGATGCCTCTGACCTTTCAGATGTCCAAGTAGAAAGTACAAAAGAGAGGCCACAAGGCCAGACTCCATCCTTCACTCTGACACATACAATTTACCATCATGCTTCCCCCCGCTATGTATTATTTATCCCTATAACAATATTCAGACTTCCTTCTCACTCACCCAGTGTCCTTGTTGTTAGGGTCGTCCCACTGCACCCTTCTCTCAAGATCTTCCCAGCCTTCTCTAGAATAAACGTCTTCTGATGCTGGTTGAGAATCCTAGATTCTGTTTCTGCCAATCCATGGACTCCCAGATCCAATTTCCCCAAGGAATACAGGATTGATTAAATAGTCTGAACTTTGACTCATCCAAAGTTGTATTTTGAACCTCTTCACATGGCTTATAAATCTCTGGTTTTTAAGATTTACTTTCAGATACGTTCATTACTTTTATTTCTAGTAGGCTCTCCCATTCCCAACTACTAAAGCCTTTTCCCACTTTTTTTTTCTGTTCACTTAAAATCAACAAGAATCCACTGGGTGACTACTAGGCTTATAGAATGTGCTTAATACAAATTGTGAGGCATAATTCCCTACCCGGGCATCCAACCTTTTAAAACTTGTATTTTCTGTGGAGCATTGTGATGTCCAATTTGTGCATGTTTGAAGGATTGGTATAAATTGATATAACAGAAAAGGTAATGGAGTGGCATGACCCAATAATTTCTATTTATTTTTTAAAGTATTATTTTCTTACTTATCATGTGATGTGGAGAACTGAAATTTGAACTTGGTGAACCATTCAGGCATCTAGAAGAGTTTTGGGGGTTTAAACTCTTTTCAGATTGTACAAGAGAAGCAGAAACTAAATGGAAACTTTGTCTATAAACATATAATCTAAAACTATATCTGATTTTACTTAACTTGGAGTTCTGTTTAATCTGAGTCCGTATAGCATTTAAGCCTCTGGTAGTACTGAGATGAATTATATGTAAGGGAAAATCAGAAACTGCTTGCATCAGAAAGCTCCAGTAATCATAATAATTTGTAAAAAGCTACAGGAGAATCTAAAAACACTTCAAATTATAATCCGAAGAAAATGTGGAAAGCCTACTGGGTAAGAGGTTCACAAGCAGGCAAACAAAATAAACCAAATTGGTTTCCAGCCTTCTGTAAGTAGGAGGTGCGAGACAATCTGAAATCACTGAGCAGCACTTATCGATGATAGGTGTTTAACTTTCACCTGCACAAATGATAGAAACTGAAATAAAGAATAATACCTATTTATATATCTGAAGCACTTTTTATTGCATATTTCTCATGACATCCTTGAAAGAACCTTAATCAGGAAGTCCTATGTCTTAATGTCCATTGTATAGAATCTGAAAAAGGAAAAATGAATTGGAAAAGGGTTTGAGCAAGAATAAAGACAAACTTCTCTGACCTCACAATTTTAACTAGAGGTTGCTTATTTCTAATATAATAACAGGGAAGGCCTTTGATAGGAGTCCACTAAGAAGCAAGTGAAATGCTAGTATAGGTCAGAGAATGTTTCAAACTAAGTGAATTTCTTCATAGATTTTGTAGGCCTTTATCTATGATGAATGTCTAGTATTTGTTTGACCAGTTTAACATACAATTCCCCTAACCTACAGTGTACGTTTATGCAAAGATCTATTTGATCCTCTCAGCAGATCTGTGAGGAAAGAAATACTGGCCATGTTTTAAGGAAGAGAAAACAGAGGCTTAGAAAGGCTAGTGTCTTGGCCAAAGTCATTCATACTAATGAATAAGTAGAAGAAGCATGTATATCTGGGACCTAGGTACAAAGCCATACTTTGTGCTACTTTGCCAGGGATGAGTGAGAAAACACAGAAAATGTTGAGTTAGGTTTATAGCCCTGTAAATACATGATTTATTGAACTGTTTCTTAAGTCAAATAGTCATGATGTAATTGTCCTACTGTCACAATAATTGAGTTAGTTGAGTCTATATTTTAAGCACTTTCTCATAGCTAAATTGCTGTTTTGTTATTTAAGCAACAACGCCAATAGCAACACTAAACAAAAATCTTTAGAATTGACTAAATATCTCCACTTAACTGACGAATGCTTTTTCCTTTTACTTTGGTTTCTCTTCATTATTTGATTGTATATTATCTTTATGTGGTTTACAATATAGCCTCTCAGTTTTTCTTCTAGATGTTTTGGCAATTTTTTTGCTGAACATAGAGTAATGAGGAAATTATGGGAATAATCATTTCTGTCCTGGTCTGTCATCCCCCTTGGTAATCCTCACTAGTGTAAGTGGCCCTCATTCCTCCCTACCAATACTACACAGCAGTCAATGGAAACACAAATTTGGCTCTTCTCCTTTTCTTGACAGCCAACGAGAAAACTTAGCTTTAAGCCCTAGCTGTACTATTAACTATGTGGCCTAGGGCAGGGGATCTCATCTTTAAAAGAGTTCATTTTCTGATTATTAAAATAAGGAAATTGAACTAAAGGCTTTTCAAGACTGACATCTAAGGATATATATTATTAGCATCGCATTAGAACATAAGCTCTATGAATGCAAACATTTTGTTAATTTTGTTCATTGCTATATCTTCAGTGCCTACAACAATATTTTCTAAAAGATGTTCAATAAATGAATAAATAAAGAGCATTTCAGTTCGGGTTTGCAGGGGGAAATTCATGTTTTAACATGAGAAATTGGATGGTTTACCACTCAGGGGAGGCTTCATGAGGGAGCAATGCAGTCACAGAAGGGCCCACCACTTTGAAAGTTCATAAACGACATAATCAGCCCATTTAAAGGTGACCAGGTAAGAGGAACTGACACAAATTAAATTTTGACTGACTGATAAACCACAGTTATAAATTCATGGTTTACAATAAAGGACTTGCACTATGTGTGTGACTGGGATTTGTGTTTTCTTCAGTTCTCCTAGTCTGTTCAGGCTGCTATAACAAAATGCCATAGACTGGGTGGCGTATGAACAATATGTTTATTTTTCACAGTGGTGTAAGTTGAGAAGTCAAAGATGAAGGCCCTAGCAGATTTGGTGTCTGGTGAGGGCCCGCTTCCTGAGGCACCCACAGCAGTCTTTTCACTGTGTCCTCATGTAGGAGAAAGACAAAAGCACTCCCGTGGGTCCCTTTTATAAGGGCATTAATCACATTCGTGAGGGCTCTGCCTCTGAGGAGGACTGAGACTGTGCCTCTGGCCTAGGAACTTCACAAATGCTTCTCGGTCCCCCGTCTCCCATTTCCACCCCCTGCCTTTGGTGGACAGGATGGCTAAATTGGACTAGAGTTGGATAGTTCCTTTCTCCTTTGGAAGACTAGAGCCAGCTGGAGTAGGGTATCTCCTTTCCCCCAGGTCAGTTAGGTTCTGACAAAGACCAGCAGGTGAGGCTCTGATTAAATAGTTGCTCCTGGTGGCCAGCCTTGCTAAGTACACAGTGCTCTGGCATATTTCAAAATGCTTCTTTTCCCTGCCCTTTCTTTGCCTGAAGCAGGAGGGGATTTTTCTTCTCTATTCACTGCGAGAACCAGGTCAAGCTCTTGGAGATAAAATTTGCAAATGTGTGGGGACTCCCAATAACTGGGACCCCCTGGAGGTTTTCCATCTTAGACTCATCCACACGAAGCCTCCAACAATCTATCAGTCACAGTTCAGGTTTCCCTATCCTGGTACTGGTTCCCGCAGAGGTTTCAGCTCCTGGATTTCTGCTCTGTTAAAATGAGATTCTCTGTATTCGTCTGTTGATCTCTCCGATTTTGGAGATAGCAGTTTGCCCTGTGACCTCACATCTTTCACCAATTTAAGAAGAGTTGTTTCTTTTTCAGTTTGTTCAGCTTTTTCCTTGTTAGAATGGAGTGGCAACTTCTAAGCTACCAGTATGCTGAACCAGAAACTACATAATGTTCTTTTTAGAACATCTAAAAGTATAATGCTCTTTTTTCTGACCTAAATCCAAATGACTTTGAAAAGGGATTATAATTAATGTTAACAAAATTAAATTACTTATCTCCTAGCAATAGGAAATGAATTAATTGCCTAACAGCATAACAGTCTTCTGTTATGCTCTGTGGATGTTTTATTTTAGCCACCGTGTTAGGTTTATTTTATTTTCTATCATATTCAGGACTTCATTTTACAATATTCTTATTAATGTCATCAGCTCTCTTAGCAGAAAGCAAAAGTTTTAAATTATTTTAACTTGTATGATTTCATGGTGTGTATTCTGCTGTTTTGTTGCTATTTGCTTTAAAATTTTTAAATCATCAATAAAACATTTTGAAAGCAATGCTTATGGAATATTTTTTCTCAATTAGTTACCATGTCAAAATAATGTTGTTTTCTTTAAAGATACATGGCAACAATCAAAAGAAAGAACTGCAGTTTCTTTAAACCCTCTGTCATAGGGGTGTAATATGTGAGAAACAAAATGGTGTTACTTTGGTTCAGAGGTCTAAAATGGAGTAAAGAAGCCATTCTAAGAATTCCCTGAATGACCTAAAGTAAACTGGGCCAAACCACAACATCCTAGAAAATAGGTGAATTTTGCCAGCCCTGCAGCTCCTAAACAGCAACAACGAATGAGCTATTGACTTGTGCTAAACCAGCCGCCTCCACTTATGATAATTCTTTTAAAACAGTCTGTGTAATCACCCTCAGTATCCTTTCAAAAATCTCCACTCCCTTTCCTCTTTCTGGAACACAATTTGGCTTCTAGTTGAATCTGTGTCTCCTGAATTGCAGTTCTGAAGACCCCAATAAATGACTTGTCTTACTGCTTTACAGCCTGGTCTTTCTTTCCTTGATTGACAGGAGCTACTGGAAGCTCTAGTCCACTGGACTATGTTTTACTATAAACATAGCTATTTATAAATGCAGAAGTCAGATGGCTATGCTAGCTTCTCCCCTTGGCAGTGTGGTGGGGGTTCAGGGGTTGATATAATGAGTTTATTTCAATCCCAAAGTTTGAAATATGTGAGCCTGGAAAAGAGGAAAAAATAAAGTCCAATTTATCTTATTATTATATACACTATTTTTTCAGTCTGCTGAAGGCAACTCACAGTTTTTTTAAAAAAATTCAATAAATGTCAATTTAACTTCTATCCTATGCCAGGATCCTTTCTTAGAAACATGATATTTAGTTTGCTAATATTAACATGCAGAGTGGCAGGCATTGTAAAGTCAGAAGGAAGTAAGAATTAAAAAATGACAGTATTGATACATAAACAGATAAATGGATTATTGTAAAAGGATAGGGTCCAGAAATGAGCCTTTGTATGGATAAATACACAATAATTGATAAAACAACTCAGTGGGGATAGTGTAGTCAGTAAAATGAGAGAAAAAAATAGGTTAAATCTCTTTTTTACACCATTTGTAAAGAAACAAATTCCATGTGGATTAAAGATGTAAAAGTGACAAACAAAACTGCAAACACATTATTTAAAAAAAAAAAAAAACCTGTTTATAACTTTGGGATAAAAGAGACTTTTTTAAACAACATATAAAACACAGAAGCCACAAAGAAAATACTCAAGACTCATAATTTTGACTACACCAAAATTAAGAACTTTAAAAATCAGAAAAGAAACTACAGATAGGGAGAATGTACTGTACACCTACATAACAGAAAAGTTGACTAGCCTTTAGAATTGATAAACTTCAGATAGTAAGAATATATTTTCAATCTTTGTAATAAGGAGATAATTACTTCCTAAAATAGATACAGACCTCATACAAATCAATGAGAAATAATAGGAAATTATAAAAACACTTTAAACTTTGATACTACTTTGTGTCAATGAGATTGTCAGAAGATTGATATTGTTGTATATTAATGTTAAGGGTGTAAACTGGCACACTATTTGTAGGGAATGATTTGTCAGTACTCTTAGAAGTTAAAATACGGCTACTCTGTCATCCAGCAATTGTACCTTTCAATATATTCAAGAAAGAAATATTTGTGTGTAGAAGAAAGCATACATGGCATTTACCGTGACATTGTCTGTTATAGTAAAAAGTTGAAAACACCAAAATATCCATGAATAAAATAATGATTACAGAAGGTCATACAATGAACTGCTATGCAGCTCTTGGAAAGAATAAGACATCAATATTTACACATGTGGAAAGATCTCCAAAGTGTACTATAGGGTAAAAATACAATTTGTAGAACAATATTCATATTATAGTCCCATTTAATTTAAAGACTAGTTACACAAAATAAAACAATATATTCCTATATACACATATGTAATAAACTCTTATGTAATAATGTTATACAAAATGTTAAACTAATAATGGTGGATATTTCCTAGGAGGTAGCTGGGGCTAGGAATAAGGTAAATGGAAACTTTACTTTGTCTTAGTCCATTTTCTGTTGCTTATAACAGAATACCTAAAACTGGGTAATTTATAATGAAAATACTTTCTTATAGTTATGGAATCTGAGAAGACCAAAGTTGAGAGGCCACATCTGAGAAGACCAAAGTTGAGAGACCATATATTTTCTTGCTAGTGGGGACTCTGCAGAGTCTCAAGGTGGCACAGAACATAACATAGTGAGGAGACTGAGCATGCTAGCTCAGGTCTCTCTTCCTCATCTTGTAAAGCCACCTGTTCCACTCCCATGATAACCCATTAATCCATTAATTCATTGACCATTAATCCATGAATGGATTAATCCATTCAAGAGGGAAGAATCCTCATGACCCAACACCTCTTTAAGATCCAGCCTCTGATATTAGGACCTCTGGATTAGGACCCCGCCACAATGGGGATTAAATTTCAACATGAGTTTTCAAGGGAACAAATATTTAAACCATAGCATTCTTTATCTGAATTATTTGAACATTTATAATAAAATTATTTATTTAATATTTATGTAATTGGAATACATAATCTTGAAGAGATCACAGTGATTATAAATACAGGAATTTGAAAAAGATCCATTAATACAAAGCTGTCAGGGCCATCTTGAAAATTATCCTAAATGACATAAACTATTTCTATTCAAATCTGGCTTTTATTATGTTAATAATTAGAATTTTTAATATTAATACTATTTAAAGGCTATTTCAAGAGCTAACTCATTTTACTTTTCATTTCAGTTTGGTTTTCACAATGCTTCCCACACTATGAAACTTTCCATAGAAGTCTATGCTGGTTCATCACCTCTATCATTAAACTAAAGATCTGCATGCTATATATATGAAGATACATTACTCCACTTTTCAAAGGATCATTTTACATTTTTGCTCTGATGTCAAATGAGATTTTTAGACAGTTTCCTGAAATAGTATAGTTAACACCAAATTAAATCTCCAGAGCATAATTCCTAAATAACCCTATTACTTCCATTCTCACCCTAGACCATGAGCACTTTTATAACTGTTCTAGCACTTATTCAAGATGCCCTTAAGGTATAATAATAAAAAAGATGCCCTGGATATCATGCATCTGAGTAAATATTAGGTGAAGGATAGATGGACCAATGGATGACTTGATATTTGGAAATCACTATAGAGATAAATATATTTGACCTCAGTCTTCTGTTTTAAATCTTTCCTTAAATCATTTTTAATCATCATAAGGACATCCACTTCCAATGAAGTAGTTTTACAGCTTTATTAGAAGACATTTAGGGATCAGGGTGCAAAGATGCTTAATAAGTACATAAGGCTTAAATAGGATACTCTGCTACTCTGTGACTTTGTACACTCTTTATTATAAAATTTGCATGTACCCACCCTGAAAAACAGATGCCTATATTGTGATTCCCCCAAACAGTAAAAGCAATAAGGTTTTGTGTGATGTTTTGCCACGTGCAAAGTAATCTCATATATATTACCCGGAAAACCCCTATTGAAAATTGCAAACCACTTTTACGCATATCCCCTAGTTCCAATCCCCTATCTTTCTTTTTTCCCCCATAACAACAAACACCTTCTAGCATATTATATAATTTATTTATATAATCGATTTATTGTCTGTCTCTTCTCTATCTTGCCAACTCCAACAAACCCACATCCACATGCATTATAAGCTATCTAAGAGAAAGGAATTATGTTTCTTTTTTTCACTGCTGAATCTTCCATATCTAAAACACAGACTGGTACATAAAAGGTGATTAGTAAAATTTCGTTGAATAAAAGAATGAATGCAGCTTTTACAACATTGTTACGTGTTTTTAATGGATAAAATTTGAGGATGAGGGAGTTTGGGTTGTTTTGTTTTGTTTTGTTTCATTTTGTTTTGTTTTGAGACAGCCTCACTCTGTTGCCCAGTCTGGAGAACAGTGCGCTCACTGCAGACTTAACTTCCTGGTCTCAGGTCTCAAGCGATCCTCTCCCCTCAGCCTCCTGAGCAGCTGGGACTCCAGGCACCTGCCACCAGGTCTGGCTAATTTTTTTTTTTTTTTTGGTAGAGATGGGGATCATCTCACTTTGTTGCCCAGGATGGTCTCGAACTCCTGGGCTCAAGTGATCCTCCTACCTCAGCCTCCCAAAGTGCTGGGATTACAGGTGTGAGCACCTCACCCAGCCAGTTTGGTTTTTTGATTAATAGAAGTGTAAGTCCAGTTCTCCCTGTTTTGCCTTGGCAATTAAATTACATGACATCAACATCAGCAACAGCAGCATGATTCAAGTTTTGCACAAATACAGAGACGTCTTTTAAATTCTAAGACAAAGAGCTGATTCTCACAGGTCAGCCTGTTGCACTTCACTTCACCTTTGTCTGCATCACTTTGGGTTCACCACAGATTGAAACTGAGGGTGGAGATGGGGAAGGATGTTGCAGACAGTCAATACCGATGCCAGTTTTCTTTTAAAAGTTTTAAAAATCACGGTAAATTCATTTGCAAAGAGAATCTATATAATATGGCATATAGTCAATACTACTGTAAAATATGTTCTGCCCCAACTTGTCTTATGAAATGCTTTGCAGCATCTGTGTAGAATCAGATCTATTTATTGGCATTATTCCACAGTGAGATTTGTTCATATTCTCTGAGCACATGAAGACTTTGTAGAAGAGAAATTTGAATTTTATCTCAGCTTGAGCAGACTCAGAGTCAGTGTGAAGGAAATGGAGTGAGAAGGATACTGGTCTTATCTCTCCCATCTCCTCTTGCCCTCAGTCTGTCCCTGCTTCTCCACTCCACTAGTCTGCCACCGCTCCCCACCTCCTCTCACACACCCACACAATTCGGCTTCATTACATCTTCTTCAATGTTGGGGTAGGGTAGGGTGGAGCAGGAAACAGAGAAAAGGGCACACAGTTTTCCAAATATCTGTTGCTGCTGAAGACCTCTCCTGGCTGTCTTTTTCTTTTCCTCTCTTGGCTGTCATTTCCTTTTCTTTTCTTTTCTTTTTTTTTTTCTCACTCTGTTGCCCAGGCTGGAGTGCAGTAGTGCAAGTACAGCTCACTGCAGCCTCAAACTCCTGGGCTCAAGCAATCCTCCCTCCTCAGCCTCCCACCTCCCAAATAGCTGGGACTACAGGAGCACACCACCACACCTGGCTAATTTTTAAATACTTTTGCAGAAATGGAGTCTCACTGTGTTGCCCAGGTTTGTCTCCAACCTTTGACCTCAAGTGGTACTCCCATCTTAGCCTCCTAAAGTGCTGGAATGATAGCATGAGCCACCACATCCAGTCTGGCTGTCATTTTACTTTATGTGGCAGGTGACCTATTGGGTTCCTCAGAAAATCTTAAAGAAATCTTTACAGTGTAGTCTGCTAATGTGAGAGACTTTCCAGCTTAAATCCCCCACCTCTCTCTCCTCTCACCTCTTGCTTTTTGATTCCTACCTCAGCAAGCTGCTCTCTGCCATAGGTCCTCTTGAGATAGATGAAGTCTTGCTTCTTTTCATAGGGTCTGTCTACCTGGCCCACACACCCATGACACACCATGTATTGGGAATGCAGATTTATCTCATACCTCTGTATATTCACCCTGCCATCTCTTCCCTGCTCCTTCCTCCTGTTCTGGTAGGTAATGGCGACAGAACCACAAGCACACCACCTCGGCAGACATCCATTCAGGACAAGAGATAGCTGCCTCCCTTCTTTATGGAAATGGCAGTCTAGTCGTGACTCAGAGACTGAGCGCTTGAGTGACACTGCTCAATTCAAGCTACAGTGCCTCCATTTACTGCTCCTGTGACAATAGGCATGTTTTTAAATTTCTCTGTACCTCAGATACCTCATCTATAAAATGGAGATAATAATATCTCCCACCACAGGATTACTATGAAGATCAAATAAGTTAATTCTAGTAAAAATTGCAATCAATATATTCTGTCTATTACTAATCCAAGTTTCTGTTAATAGTTGTTTTAGAAACCATTTTTGGTGTCAGGGAGAATGACTCCCACCCCTTCCCTTCTGCTGCCAAGGGAGCATAGAAAAGGCTCAGCACTCTCTTGTTAGTCAGGGGTCCACTATAACACTCCTCTTCGGTTCCAAACTCCATCCGCTCTCACCTGCA
Source organism: Piliocolobus tephrosceles (assembly GCF_002776525.5). Lineage (NCBI taxonomy): Eukaryota > Metazoa > Chordata > Mammalia > Primates > Cercopithecidae > Piliocolobus > Piliocolobus tephrosceles. The sequence continues at coordinate 122,285,756 of NC_045434.1, read as the reverse complement.
CTTCCGCAAATAGCACCCTAATCAGACACCTCACCTCCCTACAATCCATTCTTCCTCCTATAACCAGGACAATTTTCTGAAGGCAGAAGTCAGCACATATATATATATATATATATTGTTTGTTTGTTTGTTTTTGTTTTTTCTCTAGAGGACCAAATAACAAATATTTTAGGCTTTGCAAGACAAGAGGCAAAAATCAAAGATATAATATAGGCACTTTTGAAACAAAAAAGAAAAAAAATCAAAAAATGTTTATTGACAGAATTTAAAATATAATAATTGAGCACAATTTTCTCATAATACAAGTAAATTAATAAAAAGGAAGTAATTATTTTGGAAAGAAAACATTTTGCTTAATTGGGATTCAAGTCAGTGTTTCCAGTCCTCAAAATGATTGCGAATGTTAATCTGTTAATGCTGATCCGAAATGGAATTTTATGTTTCATCTTTGAAATTGTTCCTTACACAAAAGTTGATACTGCCAGTGACTACCCATGCACTTACATATATTGAAGGTAAAAATTATTTAAAGTTTTCAAGAGTCGTTACTATGCATTTTACAGTAATTGAGCCTTTGAAACTTTGGGGTAACATGTCAGAAACAAGGTATGAAAACTAATGTAATCACTTTGCACACCTGTTGATATAAACAGAAAAAAAACAGTGTTATTTTCAAAGTATTCTCAGTGAAGTGTCTTTGATAGAAAATAGGCTCAAAAGAAGTTGCAGAAAAAATCAAAACATCACAAGTGGATTCAACTAATTTTAGAAATCTTTTGATGCTGTGGATTTGAATCAAGAACAATAGGAAAATTTCTTACTCAAAATATATTAGTAATATTTTGTAACATGAAGGAAAAATATGTTAAAATATATGAATAATGTACATCATTATCTGGATTAAATTTGATAATCTTGTCACTATTAAATGTACACAGTTGTTTAGCAGATCAAAAATCAATTAAGAAGCAATCTTCAATCTTCAGCTTTATATATCACATATTTAAATGTCATAAAATTAATTAAACCCAATCATTAAAGAAATTTAATAATCTATGCAGAAAGAAAGTGTAAGTATATATACAGAAAAATATGCTAAAAACATAAAATGGAAAAAGCTAATCTAATTCTAAGAAAGGAGATTGTTTCTCAATATCTCTATATCATGCTAAAAATGGTTTTAAAGGCCACACTCAATAAATAGACAATGTCCACAAAAAAGTTAATGTGCTTAATGTACTTCAATAAAAAAAGTATTCATATGCATAGTTTGGTTGTTTTTTACTTCACATAATTTCCAAATTAAAAAAAAAAAAAAACATGTTTTTCTTCTACTTCATAAAACATTATAATTCAGCCCTGAGAGAAAACTGTGGAAGAACACAAGCTTTCATGCTTATGAGCAAAATATGTGGTATTTTGCAATAATAATTATGATGAAATCATTGAAGCCAAAAGGAAACTGGTATAACACCTGGAAGGTTCTTAGCAATTTCCTTAGATAGTCATTCAGTTCAGAGTGGTTATTTCACTCACAGAGATACAGTCAGAATCATTTTGATGAGGACCTTATTGCAATAATTATATGGCAGTAGATGTGTGATGTTCACAATACAAAGACATTAAAGTGGTATAAAATGTAAAATTTAAAGGAGAATGTATCCTCCTTTAAAGGTGAATGAATGTATCCATGAATGAAAGGTGGTGAATGTATCTATGTTTTTGCAAGATTTTCTAAACTAAGGGCTTGGTTTTAAGGTGGGTTATTGTCCAGGTGCTTTTACAAGGTAAAAGTTATTCCAAAATGCTACCTTAGATTCTTATTTAAGGATTATAACAAGATCACATTGGAAGAAGAATAAACTAGTAGAATGGCAACTAGAAAGACAATTATTAATTCTTATCACAGTAGCTACAATGGATATGAAGCTTATGTGTCATCTATCTACCAGTATTTGATGGAAAGTTCATTTATTTCTCCCAATAATCCAAAGAAGTAGGTACCATTATTATCTCCCTCCTCATAATAGAGAGAAGGAAGCAGGAATGATGTAACTTGCCCAAGTTTGTCCAGCTGGTAAGCACCCATGCTTGTATTTGATTCTAGACCCTCTGCCACTTCACATCCCACAACACTAGTTTTTAAAGCAGAAGTTGTATGCACCAAAAACAAAACTAGAGCCCCTGGACAATAACCCACCTTAAAGTCAATCCACTTTCAACTACGACATGTTGGAAGATAATCATAATGTTTTTTTATATATATATTTTATTTTTATTTATTTTTTATTATACTCTAAGTTCTAGGGCACATGTGCACAACGTGCAGGTTTCTTACATATGTATACGTGTGCCATGTTGGTGTGCTGCACCCATTAACTCGTAATTTACATTAGGTATATCTCCTAATGCTATCCCTATCCCCTCCCCCTACCCCACGGCAGGCCTCGGTGTGTGATGTTCCCCTTCCTGTGTCCAAGTGTTCTCATTGTTCAGTTCCCACCGATGAGTGACAACATGTGGTGTTTGGTTTTCTGTTCTTGCGATAGTTTGCTGAGAATGATGGTTTCCAGCTGCATCCATGTCCCTACAAAGCACATGAACTCATCCTTTTTTATGGCTGCATAGTATTCCATGGTGTATATGTGTCACATTTTCTTAATCCAGTCTGTCATTGATGGACATTTGGGTTGGCTCCAAGTCTTTGCTATTGGGAATAGTGCCGCAATAAACATACGTGTGCATGTGTCTTTATAGCAGCATGATTAAGTCTCGGTCTGTCACCCAGGCTGAGTGCAGTGGCGCTATCTGGGCTCACCAAAAGCTCCGCCTCCCGGGTTCATGCCATTCTCCTGCCTCAGCCTCTGGAGTAGCTGGGACTACACTACAGGCGCCCGCCACCACACCTGGCTAATTTTTTTGTATTTTTTATTTATTTATTTTTTATTATACTTTAAGTTCTAGGGTACATGTGCATAACGTGCAGGTTTGTTACATATGTATACTTGTGTCATGTTGGTGTGCTGCACCCATCAACTCGTCAGCACCCATCAATTCATCATTTATATCAGGTATAACTCCCAATGCAATCCCTCCTCCCTCCCCCCTCCCCATGATAGGCCCCGGTGTGTGATGTTCCCCTTCCCGAGTCCAAGTGATATCATTGTTCAGTTCCCATCTATGAGTGAGAACATGCGGTGTTTGGTTTTCTCTTCTTGTGATAGTTTGCTAAGAATGATGGTTTCCAGCTGCATCCATGTCCCTACAAAGGACGCAAACTCATCCTTTTTTATGGCTGCATAGTATTCCAAGTCTTTGCTATTGTGAATAGTGCCGCAATAAACATACGTGTGCATGTGTCTTTGTAGTAGCATAATTTATAATCCTTTGGGTATATACCCAGTAGTGGGATGGCTGGGTCATATGGTACATCTAGTTCTAGATCCTTGAGGAATCGCCATACTGTTTTCCATAATGGTTGAACTAGTTTACAATCCCACCAACAGTGTAAAAGTGTTCCTATTTCTCCACATCCTCTCCAACACCTATTGTTTCCTGATTTTTTAATGATTGCCATTCTAACTGGTGTGAGATGGTATCTCATTGTGGTTTTGATTTGCATTTCTCTGATGGCCAGTGATGATGAGCATTTTTTCATGTGTCTGTTGGCTGTATGAATGTCTTCTTTTGAGAAATGTCTGTTCATATCCTTTGCCCACTTTTTGATGGGGTTGTTTGTTTTTTTCTTGTATATTTGTTTGAGTTCTTTGTAGATTCTGGAAATTAGCCCTTTGTCAGATGAGTAGATTGCAAAAATTTTCTCCCATTCTGTAGGTTGCCTGTTCACTCTGATGGTAGTTTCTTTTGCTGTGCAGAAGCTCTTTAGTTTAAT
>NC_045434.1:122280730-122281464 GCF_002776525.5 Piliocolobus tephrosceles | reverse complement strand
CAAAATCTCCTTAAGCTGATAAGCAACTTCAGCAAAGTCTCAGGATACAAAATTAATGTGCAAAAATAATAATGTTAATAACAGCTAACATATGGATTGTGCTTACCATGTGTCAGGCACTATTCTAATCAGTATTGTAATATGTAGTTGTAATTATTTTACCCATAAGGCAACTGCAGCACAGGAAAATTAAGTAACATGCCAAAGATCATTTTGAAAGTGACAGAGTCATGATATGAACCCTGGGGTCCAATCAGGTCCGAGTAATGACAGTAGAAAAAGCCTTCGCCTAGACTCCTGTATCAGCTAAGACCAAACATCCTTCAATTGACTCCCTCTTTCCATATTGCCTACAAAGTGAACTTTGTAAAATGTAAATCTGATAATATGAACCCCTGGTTAAGCTCTCCCAGTGGCTTCCCATAGAGCTTCACAAAAATATGACATTAGAAAGCCCAGCACTGTCTGAATCCTACCTACCTTCTGGTCTTGTTTCCCACTGAACTTCCCATCATCCTCTACTTCAGCCACACTGGTTTTTCTCGAGTCTCTCTACATCCCACACTGCTTTCTCCCACAGGCTCTTGGCACAGATTGCTTTTCCATGTAGAACGCTGCTCTATCTCTCATTTTTTGCAATTCACAGCTAAAACATCACTTCCTAAGGAGAGATCTTCCCTGACTCCAACACACACACACACACACACACACACACACACACACACACACACACA
>NC_045434.1:122265953-122280720 GCF_002776525.5 Piliocolobus tephrosceles | reverse complement strand
ACACACACACACACACACACACACACACACACACACACACACACACATCAAATCCCCTTCTAGTCCCTTTTATACGCAATATGGCTTCTTGGCAGTACTCATCACTGTTGCAACTTTACAATTATAATGTAATTATTTGATTAATATCATTCTCTTTGTCTAGTCTATAAATAGAGGGAGGTCAGGAGTCTGACTTGTTTTGCCACTTTTAGATTGGGTTCCTTGAGACGAAGATGTATGTGCAAGTATCTTATTTGGGACGTAATTCCAAGAAGCACCAGAAAGAGAATGGGGAAGTAAGACAGGGAAGATAACACAGCCAATATAGGGTACATTAATGAACAGTTTGCCATTGTGGGAAATTGAAACACTCTTTTAGGGACCACTAGGAGACCATGTAGAACGCCCCGCAGAGCCATCCCACCAGAGGGATGAGACACTACAATATTACTTCATCACTTCCATCCATAATTGGTTTAGGGTTGCTCTCAGGAATGTTAACTCCTCGTCATTTCCAGTCAGTCATGCACGCAAGCCAAGCTCATTCCTACAAACAGTGAAAGTAATCAGAAAGAGAATTGTCAGGTATTTGCAGTAAGAAGCAATCAACTTGTATAGATAGAGTTAGTGCCAGGGAAATACTGGTGGTCAACTGATAGCATCTGCTACACACCCTCCCTTGTGACCCAACTCATAATCCAAATTAAATTTGCTCAGACCTCAGTCCTGTCACAGATATTTAAAATTGAGAAGTATTCACAATTTCTTTAAAAAAAAAAAAAAAAGACAATACGAGGATTCATGGTATAAACTTTATTCCCAGTTGCACTGATGCAATTTGTTCAGGCCATAACTGACATTAATTTTCTTTCTCCTCCACCACCTATTTTAGGTCGTAATCAAATTCAGCCAGTACTGTGGTCTAGGTCACTGGCTCCGTAAGGGTAAGTTCAGCCTGCCTCACCACTGAGGTGTCTAAGCCCTTAAATATGAGGCCCTTGTCAGGGCTATAGTTTCTAGAATAATCTGTTCACTGTTATCACTATGCATAAAAGCATCAGAAGTCTCCATAAAACTTCATTATGTAGCAATATCCTTATCTCCTTATGATAATTTGGCTCAATCATTCCTTCCTGTAGAGTATCTAATTTCTTTGCCTGATGGTTTACTAGAATAAGGGACCCTAAATAAACTGGTATAAGCCAGTCCTTCCAGTTTAGTGGAACTTTTATTATTGCCCCTAGTTAGAACCAGGACCTCTAATTACTCAAAGCAGACAGGAAGTACAAATTCCCTAGGAATGATAAGGAGAGGGACCATTTCTCAATCTACATCCCTGTAGCAGCTCAGCAAAGTGCTCCCACTATCAGTAGAGAAGCAGCACCAGGACGATGGTTTAGCGATTACAGAAACAGAATGTCATTGGCAGCAACAGCAGAAAAATAACAGTTGCATTAGGATAGTGGTAACAAATGCTATGGAGAGAAACATCCTGAAATAGAATGATAAGTATTTCTATCTATATTTTTCATTGATTCTGAATTCATCTTCTATAACTTCATAACTTCAGGCTTCTGCAGAAAAGCTATACAGATCTCAGAGATGCATTTTTTTTCATTTATCTAACACATTTTAATTGATTTTCTATTATGCTTACAGAAATAGCAGATATTGGCTGCAGTGGGGTTAATGGATTGATATTGACAACAACAACAATATTAAATAGCAACATCCATTTCTTAACTGCTTATTGTATGCTGTACTTTCTGCTATGTGTTTTATATGCATCTAATGTGTACATTTCAGGGGTGAATACAAATAGGGTCATATTTGGCCAAGTGTGGTGGCTCACATCTGTAGTGCCAGCACGTTGGGAGGCCATGGCAGATTGCTTGAGGTCAGGAGTCCAAGACCAGCCTGGCCAACATGGTGAAAACCCATCTCTACTAAAAATACAAAAATTAGCCAGGTGTGGTGGCACACACTTGTAGTCCTAGCTACTTGGGAGGCTGAGGCAGGAGCATCACTTGAACTCTAGAGGCGGAGGTTGCAGTGAGCCCAGATCATGCCACTGCACTCCAGCCTGGGTGACAGTGAGATTTCATCTCAAAACAAAACAAAACAAAACAAAACAAAAAAGCAAATAGGGTCATATTTATAAGAAAACACCAAGTCATGATACTAAGAGAATTCTAGACTTTTTCCAAGACTTCCTTCCGTCATTTGTCACCCAGAATTCCCAGTGGCCCTTGAGTAGGTAGTCTAAATGTAATCTACTATGAGATTCTAAGCCCAGTCATTTTAAGTAGTTCACCCATAGGTCTATTAATAATATTTTCTAACTGCTACTCCCCATTCTTTTTTTAAAATCTGATTTTATAAAATGGACACATAATAATTATACATAGTTTTTGCATACAGAGTGATGCATCAATACATATATGCAATGTGTAACAATCAAATTAAGGTAATTAGCATATCCGTCACCTAAAAATTTATCATTTATTTGTTGTAAGAACATTCAAATTTCTCTCTTCTAGCTATTTTGAAACATACAATATATTATTCTTAACCATAGTCACTCTACTGTGCCATGGAACACTAGAACTTATTCCACCTATCCAGTTGTAACTTTTTACCCCTTGACTAACACTCCCCTCTTTTTCCCGTCCTCTGATAACTACCATTTTGGCCTCTACTTCTATGAGATCAATTTGTTTAGACTCCACATATGAGAGGTATTATGAGGTATTTGTCTTTATGAGCCTGGTGTATTTCACTTGTGATGTCCTTCAAGCTCATGCATGTTTTTGCAAATGACAGTATTTCATTCTTTTTAAGACTGTGTATACCATTGTGTATATATACCACATTTTCCTTATCCATTCATCTGTTTAAGGACACTTAGGTAAATTTCTTATCTTGGCTATTGTGAATAGTGCTATAATAAACATGGGAGTATTGATATCTCTTCAAGATATTGATTTCCTTTCGTTTGTCTATATACCTAGTAGTAGAATTGCTGGACCATACTTAGTTCTATTTTTAATTTTTTGAGGAAGTTCCATCCTGCCTTCTTCCATAGTGCTTGTACTAATTGACATCCCTACTAACAGTGTGTAAGAGTTCTTCTTCCCCAACATCCTCACCAACATTTGTTATTTTTAATTTTTTAAATAAAATGCCACTGCCTATTTTTGGACCCCTCCTAGAGTCCCCAAGGACGTAAGGTGAATGATACTTGCAGCTCTCACTCAGTGCTCTCCTTTTCAACCTTTTGCAACACTGTAGCCAGCCAGAACCCTCCAGAGGATAGAGACTTCCCACAAGTCAGTATTTGCTCACTGATGAATCCAATGTACCATTGGAATTGCAGACCCTCTTCCCATATCCCCCAGATGCAACTCTAAGTTCATTGCAGCTGCCATGGTACATTCCCCCACACACTGACAGCTTTCAAAACATCAAGTGTCTACATCTTTCTGCCCACTTCTTTAGGCTTTCTCTGGAACCAAGGTGGAGCTTGCTCGGTCCACATGTGGATTCTAGAACAATCGTATTTCTTCTTCATTTATGAGGAGCTTCTATAAGGTCTCTGTTATCATGGTCTGCTATCTAGATACCATACTTTATCCTCTATGAGTAAATTGATTGTCTACACATAGCCAAGTCCAAATTATAGCAATGGATAAGTTTTCAGCTCTTTTCAGCAGTCTGAGAGACATTTTCAAGCTGTTCAAATAGGCTGACAATATAGACTGCAAGAAGATGTAAGGTGGAATGATTAAATAGTGTTGGCAAAGCAAATAAAAGCCCATGTGAGTCTCAGCTTCAGTCCCTGCTACATATATACAGTAGGCCTCCTTTATCCTCAGGGGATACATTGCAAGACACCAATGGATGCCTGAAACCACAGATAGTGCCAAATCCTATATATATTCTGTTTTTTTTCTATATATCCATCACAAAGTTTAATTTATAAATTAGGTATAATAAGAGATTAATAACAATAACTAATCAATAAAAAAGAACAATTTTAACATCATACTGTAATAAAAGTTAATGAATGTGGTCTCTCCCCCTCCCCCCATAATATCTTACTGTACTATATTCACCTATTTTCGAACCACAGGTGACCACAGGTAACTGAAACCATAGAAAGCAAAACCATTCATAATGGGGGGACTACTGTATTTTCTCATTTAATTCTCACGTCAACACTCTGGGATAAGTGGTATCATCCTTGTTTAGCGGTGAGGAAGCCGAGACACCTTAACGTATCTAAAATAACACACTTAACAATGGTCAAAGGTGCATTTGTAGTTTGGAGGTGGGGAAAAGGAAGGTACCATCTATCCAGTGTCATTGTCACGAAAATCGCTAACTAGAAAAGTATCTAAAGCAAAGATTGACTAAAACTTTTAGTAAATTTATGCATATAGAATAGCTTCAGTTTCTTCAGCACTAATCTAATGTTTTTAAGGTGAGTATATTTTTTCAGTATACTCATAAAAATCCAGAATGCACATCAACATACTCAAGCAAATCGCCATTTATAGAGGCATCCAGAAAAGTTTTTACATTTCTCCTAATCCAGAATAAGATCATCATTTGTTCATGGTGAAGCCTCTATGAAATTTGCAACATGTATACTAACAGCAGTTTGGGGTAAAGCCCGGATAAAATTAAGGAGTCTTTTCAAAACTGAAATTAATTCAAATTTCAGCCTTTCAACACATACGTCCAATAAAACACCTAATTATTTCATCATTTACATTTTTAACAGTATTTTAGGTACCACATGCCTACCTAACAAGACTCTAACTTCAAGCTTCTTGTATCAGTAAATCATTGTAGAGGCATAAACATGAGACAATTGTTGATGTTCAGAGGCCCATTACCTCTCGTGATCAGAGATTTTCCATGTGAAAGATGAAATGAATGTCAGATGATTTTCGCCTACTTCAAAGGCCCACCTGCAACAACTGATGGAAGTGTTCTGACTCACTAAAACAAACAAAAACAGTTCATCTACTTGGAATCTTTAACATACTTCGGAAACAAACAAAACGCTTTTTGAGAGCTGGTTTGTTTTTTCTTTACTTGAAAGAAAGCTTTGTTACAGAATCAAAGCCAAAATATAAATGCAACCCTCAGAGTGTTTTTCCATAAGAGGCACAGAATTTAGGAGATTTTTCTTTTTTTAGCATGTATAGTGTGTGAGTTCAAAGAAAGGACCCTGTGTTTACTTCTTTCAATACAATTACATATTTTAGTCTCTTTTTGAGCTGTCCTCCTGCAATCTTGCACTTGTCAAGAACAAATCCAAAATTAAGTTTCTGTTTGTATCAATGTAATGAGTTTTGTTTCCGTATCTTTGATCTGTGCTTTACTTTCTACACAAACATGCATGCCTCTTAACATTCATCTACAGGTTGCCTTATTAAATCCAATCCATTATCTCCTATCCTGTTTCTCTTGCTCTAGTCTTATCTTTCTCCATCTCTCCCAGACTGTGAGCAAATAGCCTTTGACCTTATCTCATACTCACTGATAAAAACCTCTTTCAGAGCTGAATTGGGGCCCTGGGAATAGTCCTTTACCATGTCAGAGGACTCTCCGTATTTTATTATTTCTCTATTCACTTTTCAGCAACATGTTACTTTGCCTTTTCAATAATTGATTGTATTCGTGACTTCTGCCACTAGATTGAAAATGAATCTCCCTAAGCAAAAAAAAAAAAGTTAGATTTTGAAAGACTTTACATTCTCTAAATAAATTCCTAACTGGCATGAACTGTCATTCACCTTCACCTAATACGCAAATGTGTCACCTTTTATTGTGACTTAAGGAAGGTAGAAGTTATTGAAACAAAGAAAACCTTTTAAGTACTACCAGATAGGTGCCAAGTTCAGCAACATTTAAAGTTAGCATCCCAAACGAAATATCCTAAGGCTATTTAATGGAAGCAATTGCAAACCACAGGTCTCATGCCATCAGGTAAAGTCAAAAATAGTGGAAATAGGGCTAATTATAGACCATAAATTTTCTGCTCTTTTTGTGACTGAATTTCTTCAGGATGCTAACCCTGGAGCCATAAAATCTTGGCACCCATTATTTCACAGTGAAAAGTGTTTCACTTTTTTCTTAAGTATTGAAGTAGTTCATGATCTTAAAATGGATTTAGTGAAAAGGCAGCAGCTTTCTATTATTTTTTTCCATTTGTTCCAACAAGGTCACAGGAAAATGTCAAAAGTAACTTGTATTGGTGGTGTTACCAATTTGGTTTGTCTTAGGTCACATATAACAGCTGACTTGTGGATACATAAATTGCTTTTTCTTCAATTTTTCTTTTTCTTAGTTAATTAATTGAGATTGACGAGCATACGTATGCAGTTTAATCTTGCCAAAGGGCTGCTTGTGCCAAAAGCCACTTATTCTTTCTGGGCTTTCATTATTCTAACTCCAAACAGTTTACCAAGAGCAAAATGGAGCAAGATAGTGTCTTTCCCTAGAGACTCAGCATTTACATAGATTAGGATCCCAAAGCAAATCAAATGCTTCATGTCCTGGGAGTTTAATTCAGCTCTTGTTAATTAACTAGTCAGTGGATTGATGATAAGATGTTAGTTATACCAGAATAAAGACAGAAATAAAATAGCCTTTCTGGATTTTCATATTTTGTCATATGTGTACTTAAGAAAAATACAAAACTACTGTACCCAATCTGAATGCTAATATTTCTGAATAATGGATGTCATGGTTAGGATTGATGCTATGCATTAGTAGGCTACATGCATTGTATGATTTGAGAGACAATACAAGTTCTCTCCGCTAGTCTACCAGTCCCCTCCACCAATGTTCTCTGACCCTACCTATTAAAGTTAATTTATATTATAACCTCTACATACCTGACACTTTGAGTTACAGCTCAAGTATGCTGTTTCCTGAAAAATGATTTTAAGTATCATAAGGGTATAAGCCTCTTAAATTAATGTACTAGTTCCCATCAATGACTTCTCTTATTGGAGGGTAGAGAGCAAGGAAGACAGCAACACCCAAGGTCTGTATTATGGGAAATCCACAAGTTTACTCTCAGTATCACATTTGGAGGCACTAAGCAGTTGGTTAGTAAAACAGAACAATAGAGGATGCGTAACTTTCTCAAAATTTAGGAGAGTAGTTTGTGGGTAATAATGAGGCTGGGCTACTGAAGGAGCTAACACACATGCACAGTTAAAATTTAAATTCCTTGAATCTAGGACTGGGGCAAACTATTATATTTAACCCCTTTCTCTAAAGAACACTTCTGTTTAATTCATTCAACAAACACTGAATGCTAACCATGTGCCGGAATATCCTATAGGCACTGAAGATTCACAGTGACATCATTTGATTTACATTTTAGAACTATCACTCTGGCTCCTATGTGGGAAAAAGACATGAGAGTGACAAAGTCAAAATCAGAGAAGAAAGTGAGGAACTTATTCCAACAGCCCAGGAGAGAAATGATGATAACTTGAGGTATGACAGTAATCATGGAGGTAGTGTTAAGTGACAGGATTCACAATACAGTTTGAAGGTAAAGTCAATAAAAAAGGTAGAGATGTAGGAGAGAGGCCTAAGAAAATACAAGAATAGATATGACAATTACAGAGATGCAAAGTATTTTGGAAAGGCTCAAGAGTTCTGTTTTTGAGATGTTGAGTGACATGGAGTAGACAGTTAAAAATATGAATCAAGAGTTCAAAGGAAAGGACCAGCTGAAAAAAGGTGGAAGTGGTTGTCAGGTAAATGGTGCTCAAGGATGGGTGTCTGAATGTGATCAACTAGGCAATGAACATAGAAAGGAAAAATTCCAAACCATGAGGACTCCAACACCTAGAATTCAGGAAGAGAACAGGAGCTGTAAAAGAGATTGAAAAAGGCTATTCAGAGAGATAGAGTGAGAAGCATGAGAGTTCAGTGTCCTGGAAGCTAAGTGAAGAAAAGTTTTCAAGAAGGAGGGAATGTTTAATTGTGTTAAATTCAGCAGAAAGTAGAACAAGATGAGAAATCAGACTTGACTACTCATTTGGCCACATCAAGTCATCAGGGACCATTGACTTTGACAAGAGCAGCTTCAGTGAAATGCTGGCTATGAAAGTCTGGTTTCATAGCCAACACATCACTATGATGGACTCCTCAGAGGAAGAAGTAAGGTAGTAGAAGTAAGAATGTAAACATGTTTCCAAGAGATTTTCAGTGAAAGAAAACAATATATGGGGCAGAAGCTGGAGAGGGACATTTGCTCAAGTGAAGCTTTTGCTGTTTATTGATATGTGCTTAAGGAAGTTGGAATTCTTTAGGTGGTAAAAGGAATAATGACATGGAAATCATGATAAGAAACGACGACTATCTTGCTTTCAGTTAGGGGATAGTGTAGGAGAAAACAGTCATTTATGTATTGCATAATTTTAAAAGTTTTATGTTTTCCTATTTCCTCGACATCACCACAAATAAGCTGTGCATCCAGCCCAGGTGTACCAATGTGATAAGACTGGCCCTGCCACAGTTTTCCCTTCTTGACATCCCATGACTGTGACTGACTGACATTCAAAAGCACCAATGATATTCTTTCCAGCCTTTTACTGTATCCTCCACCCTGAACCCCTATCAAGGCACCTGCCCACAGGTCCTCACTGCCTCTCAGCTCCCTGCCTGTTTGGTTGAGCCCATTTTCTTGGTGCTCTTTCCTGTGACCTCCTCTTGATGTGCAATGTCTCTGTCTCCCAAGGATCTGTGAGTACAATAAACTTCATTTTCCTAGGCCTCTCCTGTGCCCCTCTTGACCGATCATCACCTGAAAGAACACTAGGTGAAAAGGTTGCAAGGCAAAGAGTATCCTCAGGGAACTGGAAGGTTCTACTGTAGCATACGGTTGAAGGGAACATTCTGAAAAGAGTCTAAGGTAGAGGGGATTTTGCTAATGACAGACCATGTGTTGCAAAGTACATGATGCAAAGATTTGGAGGGTTGAGTTTGGGAGGGGTGAAACTGTGAGTCATAAGATGATAAACAAGGCTTACAGCACTAAGGCTCTGGGAAGTCTGAGCTGCTTCTGTTGAGTGGGAGCCACAGGGGTATCGAGCATATTGATATTTTATGACATTGTGTTCCTTGCTTCATTATCTCTAGGCTGACTTTAATGTTTACCATATTATATTCCATAATTTAAATAAATCAGTGAGGACGGGAGAGACAAAAATATAATATGCAATGTGATGTGGCCAGAATACCAGATGGCATGGAGAATTTAGAATATGTTTGTTTCTGGTAGGAGAGGGAAAGAATCTGAAGGGGCACTGAGTTCCTCATGAGGCATGAATCTGTGGGGTTCTTAGAGGCAGATATAAGATATATGGATATACTTCACTGGCCACTATTAAAGATTAAGAAACCTCTCACTTTTTTTTTTTGTTCTCTCACCCACCTACCTTTCCTAAGAACGGGGGAACTGAATAGGGGAGACTGGGAAAGCAAACGTCAGAGAATCAGTAGAAATCAGAACATAAGAAACCAAAGGACGGTCAGGCGCGGTGGCTCACGCCTGTAATCCCAGCACTTTGGGAGGCCGAGGCGGGCGGATCACGAGGTCAGGAGATCGAGACCATCCTGGCTAACACAGTAAAATCCCGTCTCTACTAAAAATACAAAAAAATTAGCCGGGCGTGGCGGAAGGTGCCTGTAGTTCCAGCTACTCAGGAGGCTGAGGCAGGAGAATGGCTTGAACCCGGGAGGCGGAGCTTGCAGTGAGCTGAGATGGCGCCGCTGCACTCCAGCCTGGGCGGCAGAGCGAGACTGCGTCTCAAAAAAAAAAAAAAAAAAAAAAAAAAAACCTCAAAAACAACAACCAAAAAGAAACCAAAGGACAAACTTTAATACTCCCAATTATTTTGATGCATTTTTCTTTGCTGCAAATAATTTTCCATTTAAATTTTTCCAGGTTTATTATATTTTAAAGACGTTACTTTTAGAATATTAAAAAGGAATTGTTTTTAGACCTGAGACCTCAATAAATTTCTTATACCTATTTATTTTATATTTCTTTTTCCCTTCAACTTACCTTTAATTTTTATTTTGTGTTGGTACATAATAAGTGTATATATTTGTGGAGTACATGACAGGTTTTGATACAGGCATGCAATTCACAATTACCTTCTTATTTTCATTTCCTTTATCAAATGGAACGGAATCTATAAAGCTTTGAATAAAAGAAGTGTAGTATATGTATGGAAACGAATAAGAAATAAATTATGACTCACAAGCAGAATAGTAATTTATGCATGACGAATCTATCACCTAGAAAAAGATCAACTCTAGCTTTTCTAGTTAGAGCCTTCTCAAAACTTTCTGCATGCTTCACTTCTCTGATTTTTATTATACAAAATTTGATAAAAACTTTACTCTTCCTGGGGTGCTTGAATATAGTCACACTTGTTAGACATTGCTTAAAATCCTCAGATTACATATTTTCCTGATTCAGTATAACAACATATAAGTATATTTTTCTCTCAGTTACTCATGCTTATTAAAATGACATGATAAATCTATGTGTATTTCTCTTAAGGCAAAGGTTAATGTTGAGTGTTAGTAAATTGTCCTTTTACTCAGCTATGCAATTTGTTCCCACTAGCATCCTAGTGCTATTGGGAAATAAAGCCACAGATCATTACTTCAGGCTCATCTCCTTGTCTGTGCAACCAAATGAAAACATATCTTGCATAGTTTAGATAAATGACTAGTTCCTGTTATGCCATATTCACAGTAGTATTTAATTGGGATAAATATCTAAAACACACTGTTTAAAAGCTATGAACAATATCACGGTAAGAAGAAATGTGTGGTTAGATAGCAATTTTTCTATCTCCCCAAATTCTTAAGAAACCGATAGCCACAACGAATCCTACAAAGAGGAAGCTAATGTGTCAGCTCAAACTCTTTGAAAAAAGGTGTACAAACCCAGGACAGAATCTTTGAAAACGACAGCCAAAAAGATCCATGTGACTCAAAAGCCTTAGCTCCTCTCAAAGAAAAAAATGCATAAATAACAAAGAAAGGAACTAAATAGAGCATACTGTATATAAAAAAAAAAAATTTACTCCACACTTGCAACCATTTGTAGCAAAGCAGATGAGAAGGTATAGGACAGACATCTGACCAAGGCAGGCCCCAAGATTTTTTTTTTTTTTTTTACTCAACAACATAAATAATTTTATTATGTAAAATCTACAGGAGTATATCATATTGACTTTTATTAAATGGGAGAAAGTTCAAGATAAAAGACAATTTTAAAAGCAAAAAAAAAATGAGTTTGAGAAAATCTTATCAGAAATTAAGTTCTGGTGAGTGAAAATCAGGTTGTGAGGAGTGGGATACTGGTACACAAAGATCTCCAAATAAGATGTCTCCCTGCTCCATCCTTCTTCCCATTAATTCCATGAATAAGATACATAAATGTCACTTTGTTAATATTTTGCCTTCGGTGAATTGTAGGCAAATGAAACTTTTTTAGGGAGAGGTGATGAAATAAGATAAATCTATATTTGGTCCTGATTTTCTCCGTAGACACTAAGGTTCAGGATTGCATTCTACATTGGGAAAATGGCAGGAAACTTGAAGGTTTCTGCCAAAGCAAATGGATATGAGCCCTAAATCGGCACAGAAAATTGTAGGACAAATATTAATTATACATCAAATCTGAAAGAAACTCTTAAGATTATTCATGTTATAAGTAAGAATAAAAAGAAATGACATAACCTCAATTCTAAAAACTTCAGAACACACACGCAAAAAAGTAGGAATAAACATATATCAATAAACACACTAAATCAAATCTGAATATTTAAGAGTACATAAACATAAACATGTTTTAAGAATCTAGGCAGAAAATGAGACCAGCCCTAAGAATTGTGAGACAGGATGAATGCTTAGGCTGTCCCACTTGAATCACATGGAATGAATTTCCCACAAGAAAGAAACATTCTGTTACCATAAGCATGTAGAAAGGGTGATGTGAAGGCAAAACATCAGCAAATCACTAAGATACATACATAATAATAAAAGTTTAAGTTTGCTAAGAAGATATAACAATTCAAAACAAAGTAATTTCAAATATGTAAATCAAAAGTTGGGTGAACTATAAGAAAATTTGACAAATCCATGGCCATAGTTAGAGTTTTCAACATGCTTCTCTCAATTTTCAACAGGATAAACAAAGAACAAGTCAGGAAAGAATATTTAAATTGCACAATTACCAAACACAATCTTTAAAACCATATGTGGAGCTGTGCAAGTAAGAATTAGAAAATATACGTTTTTCTCAAGGACATACAAAAAGTTTGCAAAACCATTTCAAAAACCTAATATATTATCAACCATATTATCGGAACACAATGCAATTAATCCATCAATTCCAAAAAGACAAATGAAAACCCACATTCTTAAAAAATTTTAAAAGTCACTTCTAAATACCTTACAAGTCAGAGAAGAAATGTTCATAGAAATCTGAAAATACTTCAAGATAAACAATAATGTAAATGTTGTATATCAAAACTTACATGACATGAAAAAGTAGTATTAGAAAGATTTTATAGATTGAAATGCTTATATTAGAAAAGAAAAAAAGGCCACAAATTTATGAGTAGTAATCTAACTTAAGAAAGGTGCTATGGTTTAAATGTATTTTCCAAGATTCTTGTGCTGGAAACTTAACCCCAATGCAACAGTGTTGAGAAGTGAGACTTTTAGGAGATGATTAGGGCATGAGGACTCTGCCTTCATGAATAGATTAATGTCACTATCTTGGGAGTGGGTTAGTTATCTCAAGAATGAACTTGTTTTAAAAGTGAGTTCTGTCCCCCTTGGTCACTTGCGTTCTCTTTCTCTCTCTTTCTCTCTCTCTCTCTCCCCCGCCCCCTCACTCTCACCTTTCCACCTTCCTCCTCTATAGGATGATACAGCAAGAAAGCCCTTACTAAAGCAGGGATCCTCAACCTTAAACTTTTCAGCCTCTAGAATTGTAAGAAATAAGTCTCCGTCTTTTATAAATTACCCAGTCTCTGGTATTCTGTTATAGCAGCACAAAGCAAACTAAGACAAATAGCTAGTGATGCAGGATGTTACAAACAATAACTACAAACTTATGACTAGTCATAAATATTAACTAATGCCTCATAGCCTCATAAAAGTTGCAGACATTAGAAATATGGTAAGCTACTTTATATCTACTCTGAGAGAGAGAGAGAGCAGTGTTGGGGAGGAGAGAGGGGGAGTTTTTCCTATATAGCTTTCTTCTCCTAATTTATATAGGATAAATTCTTTGCTAGGAGCTTTATAATTTATTCCACAACTTACCAAATGCCAAGATATCATACCAAGATATGTATCTGTAATAGAATAGAAATGAACATTATGAACATGATTCAGAAAAGAATGCAGAAATAGATGAGATTGTGGACCTCCCTTCTGAGGAGAGAATAAGTGAGTTTTCATTTGAGCAAAGGGTAATTGAATTACGTTATATAATTTTTACTTTTATGTTGTTGATGCTATTGTTCTTGTTATTGTCCTTGTTGTTCTAGTTTTTATTGTTCTTGTTCTTGCTTGGAAGTTTAGGTGTGAGAATAAGGTTTGAATAGATGTTGAATAGTTAAAGAAGTATTTAGCTGGCTAATTCAATGCCCATTCAAGCTCACTTCTAGTTTGTCTTCCTGGTTTTCTAAAGGCTGAAAAGGTAAAGATTCTATTTCTTAGACTCACTTGCAATTGGGGTGCAAGTAAGTGATCTATGCTCTGTACTTATGTAGGACTTGAGTTCATTATAAGCAAGAGGGGAAAAAAATACATGAAGGAGAAAGAAACTGGTTCTTCTTTAGCAGGTGTAATGGTTAATTTTATGTGTCAGCTTGGTTAGGCTATGGTGGCCAGTTGTTTGGTCAGACATCAGTATAGATGGTGCTGTGGAGATACTTTTAAGAATGTGATTAACATTTACAATCAGTAAACTTTCAGTAAAGCAGCTTACTCTCCATAATGTGGGTGAACTTCATCCAATCAGTTGAAAACCTTGAGGACAATATGAGAAAACATTTTAAATGGCCCATTTTGAGGCATGATGAATCTAAATACTAGCAGCCAGCCTACAGATGTGACAAACCACATGGCTCGTGCACCTAAAAAGTCACAATAAGGAAACAGAAGATAGAGGAGGGGTCAACCAATAAAAGGGAAGAAAGTTTCACTATTGCAAAATCGAAACTTAAGCGGGGAAGGGGACCAAACTATAACCTTGTAAGGGGGATAATGAAACTTAGGCGACCTCCGGGAAGATTGTAACCCCATAGTACTTGACCAGTGAGGAACTGGCAGAGGGACTTGTGTGCTAGAAGATAAATTACCTGCTGTAACTGCCCCAGGTGTGCTGGCCTACCAGACACATAATCTTGCAAGATCACCATTAAAAGTCTCACTTCCACTGTTCTTCGCGTCTCCAAGTCCATTCTTTGGGTTTGGATGGTTGAATGTGTGTTTCTCACAGGCAAAGACGGAGGTTTCTCAAAGAAGAAACAAGTCTGTGTCAAGATTGCAACATAGACCTACCTGCTAACTTGCCCCACAGATTTCAGTCTTGCCAGCTCCCACAGTTAAAAAATCACATGAGCCAATTCCTTAAAACAGATGATAGATAGATAGATAGATAGATAGATAGATAGATAGATAGATAGAT